>NW_020799095.1:148502799-148515994 GCF_003259725.1 Athene cunicularia
TGGGGGGGTGGGCACACTCCATTTTTTCTGTAGTTAATGTTGCAAACTTTTTCTACACTGAAACAAATTTTCCCATCAAAGCCTACACTTAAAGGGGAAAGGCCTGGCTAGAAAATTTTTCTTAAAGTTAAAAAGATTTCATGAAAGTAGTTTCTCAGAGGAGCTTTCTCAGACCCCATTAGCTCTGCTCTTCAATTACTTAGACAGTTCTCTGTGCAGCAGTTACTGAAGCACACTTAACTCCCTGCAGTCAGTTGATGGCGAAAGTGACTCCTATATATAGCACTACCTTTATTGGTTCTTTTTTTCTTTAATAAAACATTGTACACAGACCATTATGAAGCCTTAACATTTAAACTTTTTTTTCCCCCAACTCTTTGAAAAATACTTCTTTTAAAAGAATACCTCCACGTTCTGACCATATTCACTAAATACTTTTTGCAAATGTTCATTGTCAGATGTTCCTTCCCAGCAAATGAACCGACCCTTAAAGTGCCACCCACTCTTGGAAACAAATTTGTAAGGAAAAAAAATGGCATGTTTTTCAATTACAGTGGTGGCACTGACAGTGTAATGATACTGCAATTGCTTCTATACTAACATTATAATTGGTAGCAAGGTGTAGGTAAAACAGAGCATCACAGCAATTATATGATTCCACCTTGCAGTTTAATGCTTTATGAAATTCTCACTTCCATTCTGAAATCACACTCTATCTTCACACTGTGAATTTTAAAGTCCATCAGTGCCATGAAAACCAACCATTCATGGCTGCTGCAGCCAAGGTGGATTCTGCCTTTTCCCCTTCAAATAATGCCTGCATTGATTCTGGATGAGGTTTCCATATTGGCACACCAAGGCACTCTGTCACCACAGTGATGAGCCTCATAAATGCTTATGATGAAATGGGAAGGGAATAATAAACCCTCCCCACAACACAGCTCACAGACTGAGCAAACAGAGCTACAGCCCACCCTATTCCTCATAGTATCCCAAGGCTGTCACATTTTTCCACTAAAACATAATTCTAAAAATGCACCAACACCCAGCTGAATTGCTCTTCAAACAAACCCTGGCTGCTGAGTAGGTCCCAAGTCACTGCAGTGGGTGTGTAGATATCTGCATTTGCAGGGCTCTCTCCCCTTTTATCAGCACAGCAGCCAGAAAATGTGGTTCTTTGAGTAACCACACATTCAGTGCCTGGCACTGCTCAGTAGATGTCATGTTCCACACAGAGGGCAAGCAAAACCACTACTATGTATTATACCCCAGAGAGCATTCATTAAGTGTACATGTAAGGTCCCAGGCAAGAGGATGCTCTTCTTTGACTCCTTCAGAGGGCAATTCAGAGCAGAAACCCAATTCAGGTGCCCTGATTTACCCCTGAAAAAGCTAACCTATTCCTATTGGTTACAGCGGAACACAAGGACACATGGTTCCCAAGTTAGATATCTACCAAAGGCACCACATTTACACCTCTCCAATTAAAACAGGCATGGTTGGGTGCCTCCTAAGGCCAAGGCGTGTTCGAGCCCATGTCTATGCTAGCAAATGGTCTTAGCCTCCAAAACAAGGCAGCTGCTGCCTGGTATGTTATAAATACCCATCTGGGCCCTAAAAATGTTACAAGAAAGTATTAGGTCACTTGGGCCAAAATGTGCCAGACACCAATGCAGATAAGGGTATTACATTGCCCAGGAATGCTTCTGGCCACATTTACGGTTCCTAGTTTAGATACAGCCTGTAAATATCATCCTTTGCTAAGAGCTCTGTAATAAAGATCAAAAGGACCCTCTTGGGCAAAAATGCTAAATTCATTTTATGGTCACAGGTCACCAATTTTTAAATGCATGCAGTTCAAACAAGAAAGTGGGAAAGGGGCTGAGTGCACAGCCAAGAAATGTTGTATCCTATTTAAGTAGGGACAAGGGAAATACAGGGAGTTCTGGCATTTGCAGAACACTTGAAGTCCTTTTGAAAATGAAAAAAGAAAAACATTGTTAAATTCTTTTCTTGCACTTCGCTTCCTGCCCTGCCTCATTTGCACCAGAACTGTTCACATAAATTTGAAAAATACTGTTTTCCCCACAGTGTGGCAGGCTGTGCTATGCATTTATGCCACCTTCTTACCCTGGATCCAAGCTTTTGTCTCTTCTTTTGTTTCCTTCCACTGAGTTTTTTATTTCTCATTTCTGTCTGTCTCGTGCTCTAGACCTTGATTCCAAAAGGGACCAGCCTACTATGGGTACTCACCCCCCAGCAGCACACATGAAGTGACAACTGCAAAACCCTACCAACACAGGGAATTTTGAACAGCCCAACAGCCATATCTCCAGGTTGATCCCATACTCTAACCCGTGACCCATCTTCAGATGTCCTTTAAAATTTCCTAGAGAAGCTCCTGAAATCTTGGTGAGGACTCATCTTTCCAAGAGATACCTACACTGCAGGATTCACTGATGTCCTCTACCTCTCTAACATACCCACACAAATGCAAGAAACTCGTTGGACAGCTGACAGCAGACGTATATTGTCAAGAGGGCTAATGTAATTAGCACCATTTAAGTGAGCAGCATACAGAATTAATTTGCACATGCTCCCACAGGGAATAAATGGCACTATGGGAACTATGAATATAGCATCAGGCCTCGGCACTTCCAAGCTAATTTGCTTGTGTCTGCCCCTAAACAAATACACAGACTGCGTGCCAAGGAGCTTGTCGGCAAACAGCACAAGAGTTTGAGGAAAGCAATTAGCAGCTGCAACGCTTTCCACCCAGTCTGTGCACTGACTGCTACTCCGGGGCACGAGTCCACCCCTTTCTCTCTGGTTCTCCCATCTTGGGAAAGAGATGAAGCTTCATCACAAAAAGTGTGCTTGATCCTAATGAACCACAGGGTTTCTCTTGCATGGCCAATCATTGCCTTTTAGCAGATAAATTGACATTAAAACGTCTTCATGCTGATGACCTATCATTCAGCAGGATGACAGTATGGAGTTGAGTTGGAGGACATCCTCCAAGAGCCAGCAGCCACAGAGACAGGCCCTTCCCCAGTGGCTGCTCTATGGGAACAGATGGACCATGTCACTCCTGACCCAGCTACGGGGCTCCTTGGGACAATTTTAGCTGCATTTGTTGCCTGTACTTCCTAGGCTGGAGAGTGCAGGGTGCTACAAGGCTGAGCAAGTTTCCTGCTTGCCCCTGTGTCCCAGATGAAGAACAAGGATTAAAGGTACTACTCACCTGGCTGTGGGGAGACAAAGCTACACCACCTACCAAAGTGAGGATCCCAAAAGTGCAGAAAGATAAGCCTATAGTGCCTCATCAGGGTTGTAGATGAGGGTGAACAGTCTGTGAATGGCCACAGAGAGCACTCCAGGGATACTGTAATCTGATAACTACCTCACAGGAGCAGAACTGCCAAGCATCCAAAAATTCCATTGTTCTCTCTCCCCTTCTTACTCATGAAGTTTATAAAACAAGGTGATTTTGCACCACTGGGCATGGATCAATTCCAATATCCACCAATGTTATGAACAAGTGAGACTTATATGGTTCAGTATGAAGAGCTGAGCTGAAACATCTGTGCCTTATACTCCTTTAAAAACTTAAAAGGATCAATACTACATGTGCAAGTGTTGATTGTAGAAATAGGAGAAGCACCTCCACTAACAGAAGCAGATCTCTCTTATCTTTATTCCTGTGCTATTAAACAACTAATATGGAAGCAAAATTTTGCCAGCAGCAAATTACACAACAGGGCGATGGTAGAAATAGTAGCAAAAAAATGCTAAATTTCTTGTAGCAATGGCTCATTTTAGGGTGGACTCAAATGTTGTAAAACACTATTGACACGAGAGAGTGAGGTGTTTTTGCTTCATTTGGTTTTTAAAGTAGCAATGCTATGTTAGTCCTGTAATTGAAACAACCGAGATTAAAAATAAACTCAGCGCGAAGCTTCGGTAGGTTGGCTCTCACTGAATAGGAACATTACAATATTTCTGCTATAAAACCCCATCAATCTCACTTGCACTCGGCATTCATGAAAGGTACGTTTCCCCAATGAGCCCAGCGGAGCGGTACAGCTACAGATCTGCTGAAGCCATCAGTTTCCACTGCTGGCTGGAGGCACAGGCCAGTCTGTCCATTATCCTCCCACGTGCCACAACACAAGAGACAAGAGTGTAGAGTCTCCTAATCTGAGCACTGCCAGAATGGTGAAATGCCAAGTTAGGGTTTATAATTGATTTTAAAAAAGCAAACCCCATGAAGACTTGAAATTTTATTTGTAAGCTTGCTATGAAAACAACAACTTGTCCAGAATAATAACAAGAAATCCAGGTAGGGTGTTCTGTTACTTCGCAGTAGTTCCAAAAGTGAATGAATTAGACTCAGTGTGGTTCAAAGCTGATGCCTTTTCAGCTGATCAATAAATATACCCTAGTTTTTCTCAAATAACTTTCAAGAGAGAACTACAGGTCAATGACATGTTTAAAAGGGACTCTGACTGACATTACTTTTTTAGTGTAATTATACAACTTCAAATTGAACAGTATCATCTTCCATGTGAGTATTTTTGAGGGCCACTGTAACAGTGGCTTTGGGATTCTAACCAGCAACAGTATAATTATATCACAAGAGCAAAGCAAGGAAATTTCCATACAAATATAAAATGACTCTGGTGAAGAGCTTGTTTTTGTTTTGCAAAGAATTGTAACATCACCTTTGCAAAACAGAGGGGGTTTTAAGATAAATAAGTTACTTTACTTTCCTCTGAGAGGAAGCAGGATAAATTAACATCCACGCAGAAGGACCTGGATGAACCTCAGGAAACTCTGCAGTTTGCCTGGTTGCAGTCCAGGGCAGTGGTGGAGTTCTCATCCCTGGAGGGGTTTAAGAGTAGGGCTGACTTAGCAGTTGGGAACTGTTAATGTTGGGTTAATGGTTGGACTGGATGATCTTCAAGGTCTTTTCCAACCTAGACAATTCTGTGATTGTGTGATATTTGGGGTTTACTGTTCTCAAACACACTTCAAAAAATGCCAAGCTGAAAGCACTGGGTTCACTTCTGACTTATGTTTTGAAAGATCACTTCAGCCCAATATTAATTTTATCCAAATAGCCTTATCCAACTGCCAGTTCCCATACATGCCACCAGGCCCAAACTTCCTAAGGTTTGCCTAAGATATGGGCACTTCACTCCCATGGGCACTTGCAGGAATCTCTCCTCTGAAGCCTAAAAGCAGCTGAAAGAAAAGCAACTAAGTGGGAAGTGCTTGTGAGGGCACCTGCCCCCTCCTCTCTCCACTACACAAAGGATGGGACAACGGCAGCTTGAAAAGCATGTGTTTGGGGACTATAAATCAAAGCGGGCAGAACCTGAGCTCTGTTCCTCACGCCAGGTGCACATAGTTCAAATGCATTCTTCCTTTCCCCCCCAACAGAGGCTTCCCGACTCAAAAACGCCAATCACTCATTTTTAAGGAGTAAAAAGAGGGTTGAAATGATGCTTCAGACAAGACACCCCTGCAAGAAAAGGAGAGGGAGAGAATCAACCCAGAGTACAAAACGGAAACGATTCAAGAGACAGAAAGCATGAGAGTATCAATCATCAGCTCCAGCCCCACTTCTGGATTCTGAAGTCTTTATTCCCCACTAAGAGCCTACCTGTGCCAGAAAAACTCCCATTTATCAAGCCCTGTGCCATAATACAGGACTGCCACACTCTGCAGTACACCTGTGCCATCTTATTCATGTGCCTGGAGCCAAATTGTGCCATTCTTCTGCTAGTCTGCCAGCAATACAACCCAAGCCTCCACATAGACATGCCAGGATGAATTAAAGCTGTAAAAGTTTCAGCTACACAGCCACAAAAGGTGCACCACAGTGTGAGAGAATCGGTGCCTCTAGAGGACCTGCAAACTTGGCACAATTGTACCCGTCCCCACGGCTCCTCTCTAAGGGAGCCAAGCACACTGATCCTCTGAAGGGGATCATGGTTTGCATTGACTTTTTATAATATATTAAGTAATTGAAAATTTGGACTGAAAACAGAACTTCTTCACTTTGAAAAAAAAAACAAAACAAAAAACAAAAAAACCAACCCAGACATTTTAATAACTTCAAAACCTTTTCCCAATCTGTCTCCATCACCAAAAACTTATCCAAACTGGCTTTCCCTAGGAAGTTTCCATTTTGATGGATGAGCATTTTCCCTACAACAGGTGTTTAATTAAAAGGTCCCAAACCAATTCTGAGAGGTTTCTTTGTCTACACAATGTAAATGGCCACAAGCCCATGCATATAGGGGTATATGGTGCAGAACGTGGATAATTTTATTTGCTGCCAGTTAGGAAAGAGTGCTTTCCTAAGAAATAAAATAAAAACTGCAGGCAGAAGTACAGTATTTCAGCTCAAGAGCCTCTGATGAGTCCTGAAGGACAGCTTCCAGCAATTGCTCATCCTGCACACTCCTCTCCAGTCTGAGAAGGAAAGCGGTCTCAGAAAAAGCTCTTGTGGACGTGAAAGGACACATTTGCTGTCATCAAATGCCTCCTGTAGTGAAACCAATCTCCAGAAGGTGTCCTTGCAGAGTCACTGCATATTTTAAAGCACTAATTCCCACAGGTTCAGTGTTGTTTGGTTTTTTAATTTGCACACCCCTCATTTTTTTTCAAGGACCCCTGGAACCTGCATTTCAAATGTAGACCAAGTAACAATTCCTTTTCTTCCTTTTGGATTTTTTTCTTCCTAAGTGACACTTCTGCGGAGTATATTCTGGGAACTGCTGCATCAGGTGGGGCTATGTAGCTGTGAAGTGGGATTTCACAGTCAGCTCCCCAACCTCACTCCACATCACCTGGCATGGGGATCCACTGTGGTCCTCTTCAGCACAACCCACCGTGTCTTTCCTCAGTCCAGCTCACCTCAGTTGGCTCCAGCACAGCACTGGGTGGACACAGTCATGCAACTTCAGAAGCACCCTGGACTATGCCTTTGTACATCACTAAAACAAAGACGCTTTCCTTGCACCAGAGCCGCACAGGCACTGAGAACCGAGCAGGCTCTACTGCTTTATTTTTTTTCCCTATCACATCTATTATCTCAGACATTACTCCCCTTTACGGCATTAGCACAGAGGCAGATTATTACTAGCATAGTCGATACCTAGAGAAGTAATCCTTGGAGCACTTCAGTGGTTATTTCCCATATTTTATAGAGTGTGTTGGGCATGATGCAAAACAAAAGCAGAGAGGAGCAGGGACAGAGCTTGGCTGGGGTGTTCATGTGTCTCTACACACAAAGAGGGCACTGCCAGAAGGGCTCACAAACACCTGGCAAACGACGCTCCCCAAGGATCATTCCCAGTTGCCCATAATATCCAGGAGCACTGGGAAAGTTGTGTGTGTGTGTGTTACAGAGGAGTTAGACAGCAATGCAACTACTGATCAATGCAGAGTTGTTATGTGGCCTAGATCATAGCCTCTGTCCCTCCCAGGCAAACTGTATCACAGCTTTACTTACTAGGGAAGTTGCCTATTCACTGGGGTTTGGCTTGCAAACATTACCAACACAGAGGGAGAACTGGAAGAGGAGCTAATGTTATCATTGGGACTGCAATGCCTAAGGAAGCTACCAGTCACCTTTTGCAGGCTGGATTCCTCCCCTCTTAGAGAGAGACCTGCACCTTACTGAACGTTCTGAAGGTTTGTGCACATTTACCTGGCCTGGCTTGCAGAGGTACCACTCTGGGGAGCTGATATTTTATGTGCTGACCTGAAGAGAAAATTGTTTCTGGACAAGGATCACAGGAGAATGAGTCTGTGCTTGCAGAAGTGTATTAGGGCACACACTGGGCTGGGACTTTGTATGTGAAGGAAGGAACAATGTTGAAGTCTGCTAGAAGATTATAGCTAGACACATTAAAGCATTTCATTAGCACTTTCTGATAAGATTATAAATATTCTGTATAATTACCATTAGCTAGAGTGGCCAAAAGCATGAAGCGGCAAAAAGTATAAGTTCATTATAAAAATTATGCAGAATACACGAGAGGAGAATGCAGAGGATGGAAAACAGAGCTAAGGAAGTTAATCCATTTCTTAAAAAAAACTTCAAATAACTCCAAAACACACCCCACGAGTCCCAGTGTGGACCAGTTGGCCCTTTGCCACCTTCTACTTCAGGGGAATGGAAACGGGATCCATCAGCTCAGCAAATACCACCAGTGAACAAAGGCCCCACTGCCAGGATTTTTTGGCACCAGCACCATTCCCACGCATCGCCCCACATCCCCTCCAGAGAGCGGGACTGCATATGGCATGTTTAGTCCAAGTGTCCCTGCCTGGCACCAGCACCCGGTGCTTTGTCGTCTTCCCCTCCCCGTTTCCCCCTGGGTCTTTTGGAGGCTTGAGCTGTCTGAACCATCCAGGGGGTTCCCTCGCACACCGAGCCGACCTCATTGTGCTCTGCCCCAGTGAGCACAACTAATAACCACAGCTCTCCTCCTTTAATTGAGTCTCTGAATAACCGAGAGCAAGTACCAACCTTCCCAACAAAGGGAAAGCTACCCTTACTGCAGATCACAGCTGCCACTCACACAGGTCTATGCTGGAATTTCACAAAAGCTGGTCTATTTGCATGAAAAATGGCTATCACAAAAACCAGCTATGGGCAAACAGAGGCCAGCATGAATTCCAGGGAAGTCCCCATGGCAGAGAGCAAGCCTAGCTTTCCGTGCCCCACACTTGCCGAGTGCCAGCAGCTTGGCTAAACTATTTTGTCCTGCAACAGGATGTTCTAAGCAGCTGTGGAAACCCAGAGGAATGACATACATGCTGGTGATGAAAATTACTACAAACCAGAGGGTGTTTTTCAGATCAGAATACAAAACAGATCGGCTTTTCTGCAGGCACTGGTAAGAAAAATACTAATTAATGCTAAGCGTGGTGATAGGCCAACTCTCTTGCTTAGTTACTCATTCATTAATGTGAAATTAATCTGGATTTACATCAATGTAAATGAATGCAGAATGTAGCTGGGTGTTTTGTTTTCCGAACACCCAACTGCTGCTGTTGTTGACAGCAGAGAAACAAAGCTAAAAGCACAACATAGGACACCACAAACTAAGCCCTATCCCTAATGACCAAGGCCTGCCATGAAAGAGTGATGTGTCCTGTTAGGGCTGCTAGCCCCCGAAACTCATTCTAAGGATACAGAAACATTCAGGTGAATAGACATTAATGTAGATAAGGCTGACGCAGAATTACTGGAGAGCAAAGGAAGGAGGCAGGAAAGGCAGCATGCCTCAAATTCCTCACATGGAGAGGTCAAAACCAGCCTTGGCTTGGTAAACAGTGAGAAACCCTTACAGTGATATACATCACATTCATGGCTTTGGCCATGAGGTTCCAGAGCTTTTGTATTTTACTGCACTTCTCAGCCCAGCCACATCTCAGATTAGACTTCGCAGTTCACTGTACAAAACCCCAAATCCACATAGAAGAAGACACCGTGAAGGATGTGATGTGCATAAGGATTACTTACAAACCTGATAGCTGTGCTGCTAAAGGAAGAACAATGACAGCATTCAGGATTAGCTGAGGGAACCCCCACCCATGCCCCAGAATAGTGTAGTATGGCCCAATGCTTCCACACTCAAACATCCCATCTGCTTTACAGTGCTCAACACTTCTATGCTTCTATACAAACCTAACTCACTATTTGGCCAAAAGGTCAAGAACACAGAGCCAAATTATTCTCCCCACTCCCATCCATCCAAAAACAGGATGCCACATTCCCACTGCCTATTAGGGAAAGGTTCCTGGCCTGGGACTGTGCTATTCCCTGAACCATGTCTGGTCATTGTTTAGAAGAAGCTCATTAGCACAGAGTGAACCCATCCCACCAAATGTCCCATGGGCTATGGTGGGACAGTGCCCAGGCCTTATACTAGCAGTAGTGTAGCTTCCAAGGACCTCTGTTAACTCAGCACATCCTTCTGGGTTGCATTTCTCCTTGCTCCAGTGTGCGTGCACATACAGAATCTAGTTATCCACCACTACTCCT
The DNA here is from genome assembly GCF_003259725.1 of Athene cunicularia. NCBI lineage: Eukaryota > Metazoa > Chordata > Aves > Strigiformes > Strigidae > Athene > Athene cunicularia. The sequence continues at coordinate 148,512,869 of NW_020799095.1, forward strand.
CATCGTATTCATCCACAGAGAAGGATGCCTTCTTTAAAGTGGTTGCCTCAATCCCAGAGCTCACTCTAATCTATCTAGAACCAGCAGACATGTGGTTCAGTTACCTCAGCACAAAAGAGACAAGTACATGTTAAGTCTTTATGTACCCATGGTAGCTACTACTGGTAGCTTAAGTTCCATCAGCACGTTGCCTTAACCTACTAGTAGTAGCTGTCTTGGCAAACAAGAGGAGACACAAGCAGAATGCCTTCCAGATGGCAGTGACTCCATCCTACAAAGGCCTACACAGTGGCACTTCGTTGGACAGTTTTTATATGATATATGGTGTTACAGAAAGAGGGAATTTTCATATAAGAAGTAAGACGATGCAGGACTGAGTCCTTTCAAAGGTAGACTTGTTCCATCTTGGATCTCTTCCTTCCTAGCCATCCACAAGCCATCACATCAATAGTTTCACAGAGAAACTGTCTTTATAATGATCAGTCCCAAGGCCAGTTCCTCTTGAATTGTTCCACCACTGCCTCTCTGGGAAGCAGACAAGCCAGGGGGAGCAAAATGGACACAGCAGTGGGAAAGCAAGTGTTTGCTTTCTGCAGTGATCACCAGCATGAGCATATGCCCTTTTTCCCTGTTAAGTGTTAGATATGTGGCGTTGTTTTCTGTGCCCATAAATGACTCAGAATTAGTTACTGAGAAACATCTTGGCAGACTTCCAGGCCATCATACGAGAAAACCATTCTACTGCCTTATGGACAAAGTCTTCAATTTTTCTCTAATCATCTCTATTAAAGTACAGTTTGCTTTCTAATCAAAGGACACGTATTACATATTTACTTCTTCCCATCTTCCACCCATGCAAGGGCCAAGATGCTGCGAATCACCCTATACATATACACACTTAGAGATTTAAATGTCCCTTCCACCAGGACCTGAAAGCTCAGAGTCTGAGAGATGCTGTGGTGGCTCTTCTTCTGGGAAAAAGTGACGCATTCTCAGATAATGTTGGTGATCTCTCAACAAAGAGGGTTTTTCATTTCTCTGCCAGATTCACAGATTTTACAGCTACAGAAAACTTGAACCAGCATCAAGGTCTCTTGCACAAGACATTAGACTTCTCATGTCCCACAGCAATACCTGATTGTTTGGAAATTAATCTCTCCTTGGGAATTTTGGTCATTAGCAATACCAGTTTTTTATGTGGCATGAATTTTCTAAGTCAGTCAGTGCATGGTCATTTACAACTCCAAACAAAAGAGTAATTTAAAGGTAAGATTCAGATTCAGCCCAAAGCAAAGAGTGACGCACTAAACAGACTGGCAGTCTTAATCTAAAGGAGTATATTTTAAACTGTTTCCTTAGACGAGGATAAATATAAAACCCACAGCGTCCATTCTTTTAATCAGAATGTTACTGAGATCATGTTTCTCCAAATATAATAAAGGTGAGAATCTCCAGAGAGACTTTACAGTCATTTTAGTAAACACTGAGAGCATAAAGAGAAAACAGCAGCATTGTCTCTGGGCAGCGAAGTTCTGATGAAAGGCCAGATTCATCCCTGGTCAGAAACAACTCTTTTAATCATGAGGCAGATTCACACCTGCTGTAACTACTGAATGAGAATGAATTTAGACTTGTGCATAGAAAACAGAGACACAAGACTAGACTATAGGCACACCTTCTCTCCTGATTTGAAAGGAGGGCTGGCAAATAACAGCTAAGGACAGGACAGTGTTTGAATGGGTCTCTACTGAAGGCAGTGCTGGCACCATGTCCACAGCACCATGAATCTCTTAACACCTTGCACAAACACTGAGCAGGCCCAAGTTTTCAACACAAAGTATCAGTCTGGACAAATATAAAGCTTCACGTGTAGATCCAATATATTCTTTGCATTAACTACTTTATACACATAGATAAACTGCTAAATGTAATTGCTTTTGAATTAATATTGTGGTAGTGTACCTTACTAGAATCACTTCCTGAGCTGGCCCATTTTAACTAAGAGAGTATCCACCTCCCACATTTGGATTTCATGTCTTTATGCTTCACCTCCATTGAAAAGAACTGCCATAGCTGAATGAGTGTATCCAGCAGGGAAGGTTACATGCTGCTAAGCAGAATTGCAGGCGAGTAAGAACTGTGTAACGTTTTCCTCTCTTAAAAATAACGTTAAACACCTCTTCACGCTATCACCCTAGCACAGTTCCTCCTCAGCTACAAACCCAAAAGTGTAGGGAAAATCAAACTAGCATCCAGCCTGACATTTCAGACAGAAAGTGACATGAAAAGCTCAGCCTAAGAACAGGAAAACGCCCAGACACTAGTTTCTCTTCACTGACTTCAGCTACTTTTTCATAAATCCTATCAATCCTAGGAAAATCATCCACAACGTGTCAAAAAAAAAATCCCCACCACTAAAACACAACAAAAATTACAGTCATTACTATATAATTATAGATACATTGCAAATACATGTCTACATTCTCCACTTTCCCATCCAAAATTATATAATTAAACTTCTACTGATTTAATGAAAACTCGTCTGTACTATTCTGAAATTAGGACACTCCACTCCCCCCGCGGGAGCACAGATCCACCCAGCATGAATAGCATGTTTAGCTAGCCCTGTGGTTTCCATTCCCTACATTTTATTTGCATTTACTGAAATAAAATCACTTGATTCACTTCCAGTTAAATATATATATATATATATAAGCATATATATATATATACATTAAAAAAAATAGTGGATGCTATAAAAATAACTGAGTGCAGAAGAGGAGAAAAGAAAGGATGCTGGATAGACCCTGTACATCAAAAGAAGCTAATTTCAAGGTAGGACCGTGGAGGATGCTCGAGTCCATGGGGGATGTGGAGTCCCTCATCAGTGATCACCAGGAAGGGCCCGCATCTGCAGATGACCAGCCTGCACCTTCCACTTAGTGACTTGATCAACACTTCATCTCCTGCTCGGTTTGAAACCACACAATGACAGGCAGTGGCTCCCTGGGCAAAGAAGATGCAGAGGGGAGTGCCCTTGGTGCCCTCAGTCCCATTGCCTTCTGGTGACAGCAGGTTACTTGGAAGCTTATGCTATAATGAAGTTGGGGGGCGGAGGGGAGGGGG
>NW_020799095.1:148516044-148532777 GCF_003259725.1 Athene cunicularia
ATCCACAACGTGTTTGGGAAGAGAAAAACCACAGACAAACCAACCTCTGTGACTATGAACTTATTGACATAAATTTATCTGCCCTTCCTGGCATTTCTCCCTCCTGTTCCACCACAGCACAGAGTTACGGGTACAAAACACTTTTCCTGAAAAGCTGTTTTCCTCCTGTACATTTTGTGGTGAAGGGAAGACAATTATTGAGAAGAAAAAAGAAAAGAACAGAAGATGAAAGGGCCAGCCTTGCACAATTACAGCCTCAAGTACTCCTGCACCATTCCTGAACTGCACCAACGTCCTGGCACAGCACTGGTGATGCCTGTCAATCAGCAGTCAAAGAGACATGAGCAGAAACACCATCCAGAAACCTACAGAACCAGGCCAGGTCCATCAGGTCCATCTTGAGTGCTGGACTGTGCTGAGCACACCAGGAAGATGTAGGGTCGTCCTCCCCTGCACCATACGCAGTACCTCCACACATAGCTGGGAGTGAGGAACAATCTCCTAAGAACTTTTAAATCTGTTTCACCTATCTTCCCTGCTAGCAGGACAAAAGTTATTTTAGGACTGAAGACATTAGATATGACACCAGGATCTCTAAGCCCCAACACACATCCTCTTTATGCTTGGGTACATCAAACTTATGGAAAATCCTTAAGAGTTTCCCATAAGGAAGGGAACTGCACCACATCTAAATCAGCTCAACAAAGTGTTTTTTTTCTGAGATCTTTTACTGCCCTATTGTGTGAGCTTAAGAAAACCTTTGGATTCACTAGAAATAACTCAGAATTTATGTAAATAGCTGTACAAAGTTGTGGCAAATCACAGTCTAATACTTTCTGAGATGTTTGGTTAATTAAACAATTATTATCTTGCTACACTACTAGTTCACAGAAAATAATTAGCAGTGAGATACAGTGAGATATTACTGAGCATAAACACAGATGAGTGAAACTACTCCATGCTCCAGATGAGAGTCCCAAAATAAAACTTACTGCTTTAGTTATAATCTAAACTAAGACCATGAATGTTAAAAGAACTAAAAAAAAAAAAAAAAAAAAAAAAAAAAAAAAAAAAAAAGAAACAATCTGCAATAGGATCTGAACAAGGAAAAACTTTTTTGTCCCTGTACGATCAAGAGATGTGTTTGGAAATTTCAGCACAGCATAACATTTTATGATCAAGGCATGTGCTCCTGAAAATCAAAGAAAAAAGCCGAGACTTTTCTTTATTACAGGACCCCTGGTGTAAAACAAATAAACACATCCACTTCCAAAGCCAAATTACTTGAGAGATGTAATCAACTCAAAAATAGTTTGTAGAGCTGAATGTGGTGGCAGGGTGTAGCAATCCATCCACTAATTCCATTTGTTTAGCGGACCTATGCTACATTCTTGTGCTGCCAGCAAGTACCCAGGACAGTATTTTTAACTAAATAATGATATTCAAAAGGATTTAGGAAAACAAAAAACAAAAAGCAAAAACAAAAACAAAAACAAATCAAAAAAACCCCACAACCCACTGGGATAAACTGCTAATTATAGATGATAAAAGTCCTTGATTATGAACCAGCCATAAATTAAAGAGATTCCCGTGTACCATCTTACATTGTGTGAAAGTGCAGTGTCTCAGCATAAAGCTGTGAGCATGTAAATATTCAGTTGGTGATAAATACATTATAAATATAATATTAGCCTAAGGTAATTAATTCTTACTTAATATTAATTCATACTATCAAGGCCACTACAGTGTCAAAGAACAGTTTATTAGATAGGTAAACAAGACAAGCATCAGCTGCTATGCTTGCTAACGGAGATAGGAACAGCTAATGGAAATGATGTTGAATTTCTGAAAGATTTGTAGCTCTGCAAATCTTACGCTAGTCCTTAAACAGATCTGCTAAAAATCAACATGCTTGACTCATTATTCCAGCACAGAGCTGTGATAGCTTGGAGGAATAGTTAGCAGATACCTCCCCAAATATATTGATTTGTAACTAACACAGTAAATTTTCTAGGACATTTTCCTTTTTTCATGAGATGTTGCACACAGTTCAAGTAAGTCTTACGGCCTATGCGTTACAGCTGAGATAATGATGACTTCCTTCTGGCTTTATACTCTGTTATATTTTTCATTAAAGCAGTGAGCTCTGAACTAATGGGTCCACAAGTGTAGAATGGATGTTGTTTCTCTGGAAGGGGAGTCATGATTGCAGGTTGTTAATAAGCTGGACTAGGGCCCGAGCATTACGCCCAGTGTTTGCACTCTAAAAAGCCTTTTGGGGCTGCGCACTGACAATATATGTAGGGAAATATAGTGTCAGGAATTGGGAAAAAATGGATATCCAAGGTTCTTAATCTAGACACCTAAGTGACTTTTCCAAAGTGCCAAGCAGCCGTCTTTTACCCCTGCTGGAGCTGTGCAGTGTGTTACACCAGGGAGCACTGAGACTGGGTTTCAGGGATCTGAGACTCAAAGGCTGGTCTGGATCACTTCAGTCCCCTGGGATTGTTAGCCCTGAACATATCCCCTCTCTATCATGATCCTTATTATGTGTGTCATGCTTATATGCAAGAGTCAAAATATTCAAAACAAGCCATGCTCTCCTCCAGCAGACACTACCACAGAGCCACCGTTTCACATGGACACTTCTGCGAATGGCACTCACAGTGAAACCATCAAAAACTTGAGTTAAGATTTTTTAATTATCTAAACCCATTCTTAAGGAACTCTCCTGGTTCAAAGTCATTTGACAGCTTTCCAGTCACATTCATAGCCCCAAACCCACAGGATGCACCAGCAGTTCTTCCACAGGGTTTTTTCACCGTGTCCTACAAGTCAATTCTTAGCTTGTTTGTATGGGAGGACAACCGGTATGAACCAGTAATACAGACTTGGCTAACATGAGAGCTGGTCTGAGCTGGCATCCTTCCCATTCCAGTAGAGTACAGTTTGTTTTGGGGTCTGACTTTGTTACAGTGAAAAGCAGAAAGATCATTAAGCAGGAGCGGATTTGCAGGCCTGTCTCAGGATGCAACCTTCATGCTTCAATTAACACCAAAAAAAAAAAAAAAAAGGCTATTTGCAGGAAAGGTGTCTTTCAACAACATTAATTAAAATATCTGTCTCCTCCTCTGTTTCTCTTAAGTGTATTTCAGCCATTAGTTGTTTTGTAAAGCATTATCTCCTTGCTATAATGAGTCAAAAGACTGCACCAGGTAGCATCACAATGCACTTTACTTCAAGGGCCAGTTTATCACAACATTTAGGAAGAAGCCCAAGATAAGGGAGAGAAAACCATTCTTCTCACAGGAGTAGTCCCTTAGGAATGAAGTCAATTTAGCAGTACAGTGTCTGACCCAAAACATATGGCAATACTTGACAATAGTTCTCTAAACTGTCATTGTCTCCTGCAACTGCACAAATACTGCAGCGTCGGATGAGAAATGCAACACACAGAGCAGAGCTTGCAACCACAACGGCCTCTATCTGCATCAGTAATGTAAATCCCAACAGACTGATTTACTGACATAAGGAACTAAATATTATTGTATTCCCAGAACACGGTGGAGAAAAATTAAACTCCTGATTTTGGCTGTCAAAATGAGGAATCTGGTGCAAGCAAGTTATCTAAACTCTGTCAAAAGTCAATGAAAAGAGATAGTCACTCAGAGGTTGAATCATGCCACCACCTGTCTTGGACAGTCTTCTTACAAAAGGATGAATCGCTCTCTGGAGGTGTCTATTCCGTTCCACTGACTATCAAAAGAGTCTAGACAAATAACTTCCAGTCCACTGCGGTTAGATGATATGGATCCCACTGAAGATACTTGAATATTAAGATCCAGCATTGTTTAATTCAGTTTATGGATCTCAGTTCTGATCCAACATCTGTTTTAAACTCAGAAACACCCTCAAGCTACTAGAGTCATTTGCCAGAAAGCGTTAGCACTAGAGACTAAAATTCTACTGCACCATCCTACTTCTGTCATATTAGTATTGCAGCCACTCACAGAGATGTTATGTCTTCACTGCCAAAACTGAGAGGTTTTTATAGTAGATAACTAATATATGCCATCCATCTTGCTATAAAACCCCGGAGGAACAAAGCACCGTGATTTCTACTGCAGTGTAGCTAAACGAAGTCTTGCCCAGAGGTGGTGGATTGGGTTGATCGTGTGTAGTTACAGTGCAGTAAAAATGTCCTGTATTTCATCTTCACTAGGGCTTTAACGTGTTATGGCTTTTTATCTACCTCACTGTAAAAAAAAAGACTGATGCTTCAGGCTGAAAGGACACAGCTTTATTTTCCAGAGTTTATATATAGAGAAATATATGCCTTTACACACACACACACACATATGTATCTATTTTATATATAAATTTCTTTATTTCCTAGAGTACAGATGAAGTTATAGCCAAACTGACACTAAACATTGACTATTAAGCTGTAAGGAAATTAACAGAGTTTTGAAACCTGACGTGATGGGTTTATGTGTGATTTTGGTAGGGGAGGGTGCTACAGCAACAGCCCCTGTGAGAAGTTTTTTAAATCTCCCCTGGCTCCAAGTCAGACCCTCCTCTAACCAAGACTGAGTCAGTTAGTGATGGTGGCTGTGATACAAGGAAATGATCACCTGCTTTGCAACTTACTTACTTATAGCAACTTACAGCAATTTATAATAATTTCTGAATATTGCTTAATAATCCTGCTTGCCCTGACCGTTCTGTGGAAGCTTACCAAGGACTACGGTGTTCCTCAAAACAAAGCAGTTTTCTGTGGAAACTTACCAAGAAATACTGTTCCACAAATATATGTTTCTTGTCCTTGGAAAGCAGATGTGCTCTAACTATAATAGTTTAGTCTTTTAATGAATAGATAGCCATATATGGGCTGTGGAAATCGATACACTGGTACTTTTAGATAAGATAGAATGAGTAAACCGGCTGAAATCACTCTTGCTGTTCAAGAAATTGGCCAATAAAATCTGCGCATGCTCCAAGGAAAAGTACAAGGTGAGAAAGACTATAAGCCTTCCTCACAAAGACCCCCAAAGATGACCACCAGGAGGCAATGGGCAGGTGCAAAGAGAACATAAACTGCTGACACCAGCCTCTAGAACTAACCCAGCCTTACTCATGCATATGTATGTTTGTGTTATGTAATCCAATTAATATGGTATCTATATTGACACGCTATAAGTCTTTGGTAAAATGTGCCGGGTGTGCAAGCTATGTGAAGAAATCTCCTTGCACCCTGGCGCTGGAGTAAACATACCTGCTTTCTAACTATTTGAGTTGTAGAGTCTGTATTCCACAAATCAGCTGCACGTCTGTGATAACATATTTAAGAATGGGAAGCTGGGAGGAGGAGTTGGAGTTGGAAGGAGGAGTTGCGAGGACATTTCCACGAACACTGAGGTCAGAGGAAGAGAGGAGGATGAGGGAAGGACGTGTGCCAGAGCAGAGACTCCCCTGCAGCCCACGGAGAGAGGGCAGGCTGTACCCCTGCCACCCCTGGAGGTGACCAGTGGAGCAGATGCCCACCTGCAGCCCATGGAGGACCCTATACTGGAGCAGGTGACTGCACCTGAAGAAGTTTGGGACTCTGAGGGAAGAAGCCCCCGCTGTTGTAGCTCAGCGCTGGGAGGACTGCAACACACAGGAGGGACCCACGCCAGAGCAGCTCGGGAAGGGCTGTGGCCTGTGGGAAGGACTCACATTGGAGAAAGCTGGTAGAGGACTGTCTCCTGTGAGGAACACCACGCTGGAGCTGCGGAAGAACGCGAGGAGTCCTGCCCCTGACGCGACGAGGAAGGAGCTGCAGAGACAACTGGTGATGAACTGAGTGCACTCCCCATTCCCTGCCCCCCTGCACCACTTGGGGGGAGTGGGTGGAGAAACTGGGAGCAAAACTGAGCCAGGGAAGAAGGGAGGGGTAAGGGGAAGGGGTGTTTAACATATGGAAATGCTTCTCACTGTCTGTTAATTGTGGTTGTTAGTGTTCTAATTAAACTGATGTTCTTTTTCTTTCCCTAACGAGTCTGTCTTTTGCCTGTATCCAGAATGGGTGAATCATCCTTCCCTATCCTTATCTCCATACTCAAGCCTTTTACTTTATTTTTACCTTCCCATTCCTGAGGGGGAAGGGGTGAGCAAGTGGCTGCATGGTGCTCAGTTGCCCTCTGGGCTCAAATCACCCACCTGACATCACACGAGACTGCTATTGAACAGTTTAGGATAAAAAGTGACAAAACCCACAGTATCTAATTGAGCTACTCTCCCTGAAAGATACCCTCCCTACTTCTAGTCAGCATTAGTAGTAGTACTCACAGTTCCCAAAATGGAGAGCATGCCAAAAGGCATTTTATGCAGAACTCTGAACTATTCTCCATCATTTGTTACTACATTAATATAGCAGAGCTTGCAACAGTCTCTTATTTGCATTTTAAAGAACCTAATTAGTACTTTATCAAAAAGCAGTTCTCCTAGGTGTTCAAAATGCTCCCACTGCTTTTGTTTCACCTTATAAACAAGATTACTGATTTGAAAAGGAATTTGGTATTTGCGTGTAACTTGCAGGGAATTTGATGGGATTGAAACACTAACCCTACAATTTACTAACAAAAATAGACCACCAGCTAAATCATACTGCAGCTCTACCACTGGGGAAGAAATATTCTCAGCAGACCAGTACATTACAATTCCATTTTGCCTGTTGGCTCAGTTCATTTGAAAACAAAATGAGAAGTTGTAATTCAGTAGCAGAAAGGGCTGAGAATCTTTACAAACTTCCACAGACGAAAGGATGCACCACTTCATATTAAGAAAGGATGAAAAGGGAAATGGTTATGTCATTTGAGTTTGAACTTCAGTAATAATATGAAGATCTCTTTTGCAGAGGGTCGACACAAGGTTTATATGTATCAGAGTTCTACCTACAGCTGTAAAATAAGCTCTTTAGAAATTTAAATGACAAGTTTTCCCTCAGTCTTGAAAACAGGGATAAACAACACGGGCTTCTAAAAACAGCTCAGCAAGATGCAGAACTGGAAGCAATGGTTTCATCCCAGATCTTAAAAATAGGTGGTCCTGCCCATTTTGTTTCAAGTGGTAATGTGACAGCTTATCTAGGTCCGAGCACAGTTTCATTCTTATAGTTCACTTCTGCCTCTGAAACTCTTTCCAAAAATGAGTTTAACCTTCAGGTGATACAAATACCTCGGTCCTGTGAAAGGTCACAGTTTTTCCAGTGAAGCTATTCGATGAGAAATTAGATATTTACCCGTGCCAGAGTTTTTGTGCTAAACTTTCACCCAAGTGTCACAGACAGTCTGTGACTAGCAAGTTGTGTCCCTCCCTCTCATGAGAGCCAGCATCCCCCGTGGTACCTTCAAGCTCCCTCAATGCCTGGAATATTAGGATCCAGAGCTCTCATTGTAGTTTTTCATCATCGGCTTGAATACATAGAGTCAGAAGTTAAAAAGAAAGCAACAGACAGCCCTGAGAGACCAACCTCACCATTGCTATAGAGGGTTTACAGAAACATCAATTTCATCAGAAACTGTAGGGTTCGGGAAAATTATATAATGCTATGATGGGACCTTTAATGCATTGTATGGGCTTTTGCATGCTCCGACAAACATTCACACTTCTCTAGCATTTGCAGTAAATTCTACCAGCTCCACCCACAGAACTGGAACTATACCTCCACAGAACTCTCCAGACTTGGCTTTCCATAACCTAAATAGAAGTACATCTCCAAATTAAGGGAGAGCAGAGGAAATCTTTAATATACAGGTTGACCCATCCAGGGCAGGTGATGGTCCACCTCCATCTATAGCCTGTGCTGAAAGATACCATTGGATTTTTATGGGAATTGCTACATAAAGTGATTAAAAAAAAAAAAAAAAAAAAAAAAAAAAAAAAAAAAAGGTCAGTTTAGGGCCTGTTAATGAAAAAGAAAGCCCTGACAGCACAAGAGCTGCTGAGGTTTAAAACATTTCAGCTTTGTGAAGGACACACAGAACGGGTTTTGTCCTCATCTCTCTGTTTTTCTTGCACAGAAAAGCCTGTAACTAAACGCGAAACCTCAGAGGGTTTTGTGTGCCTTGCCCTGGTCTCCTGCTGAGCATCTGCCCAGCTTCAGACGTTATTCTTTCTACTAAGCATTCCTTATCAGTCCATCAGAAAGCAAACACGAAGATAGTGCTGCCCTAAGGATGAGTCCTGTATTTCACCCCATCATTTGGACTCCACCAGAGCAGACAGAAAGCCTCCTTCTGATTGCAGCTGGATAAGTATTGGGCTCCACAGCCTAATTTTGAAAGTGCTGAGCACCCACAGCTCCTGCAAAATCAATGAGGGCTGCAGGCGGTGTTGAAAAACAAGCTACTAATAACTTTCAGCACATGACAATATGTTCCAGCTTTTTGCCTGTTCCTATTTCTGTATTTCTCTTTCATTCCTACACTATTTAGAAATGGCTCCCATAGACACCATATTTTTCCTCTTTTTGTTCTCTAAACGCCACATTACTTTTTCATAAGATGTAATTTCTCCTGCCACTGAGACCCATACTTTTCCTGATTGTCTCAATGTTTCTTTCTAATGTCTGGGACTTACTTTTATTTGTCATGAGTCTAATCTTCTCTCTGCCTTTACAATTAGTTTTACTGTACATCAAACATTGTTCACAGAGATTTCTTGTCTGAAATGCAAGAAAAACTATTACAAGGTAGGGAAGATGTTATCATTCAGCTAGATTCTGTGATTTCAGACAAGAGATTGTTGGCAGTCTGGAGATTCATTGCTTTATGTAAAGTGTTTGTCCATGCTTTATGATGTTGCTATTTGTATATAACTGTTAAAGAACCTAGAGATAAGAAAGGCAAGAGCAAAAGGTTTAACTGATCTCATTTTAGTACGTTTCTACCGTCAGAGTCCCTTATTAAGGTTCCCAGCAGTCTGTATGAAGCTTCAGGTTTGGAACAGACTCCTCAGCTGTATCAGAGCAGAAGAACACCATTTTCTGCCACAGACTTTTTTCTAAAAGTCTGTTTGGCTGGCTGTTGGATTCATACTTTTGATCCCTTAAGCAAAAAGAAATCAGGCCACAGCTGCTGCAAGGCTGAATTTTCTCCTCACCTGAAGGCAATGTCTAAGACATTGCTTTTTCCAATGTACAAGGTAAGAAAAATAAATCAATAAATCACTTTCCAAAACTTTAACAGAGATAACATCTGTTTGGGGAAGAGAATCTACTAGGGTGCAGGATCACAGAAATATCTAAGTGCTGCGTGGAGGCACTGACAGACAGTCTCTATCTAAGTGAAGGTGGTGGTCAGCTTGCTCATCCCACCTACTAATGACTCCTAGCAAGATGCTCCCAGACAGAGACAGCGTCTGTCCAAGGAGGGAGAGCTCTGTCATTACAGCTACACCCCTGAACAACCAGAAGCTAAGTCAGTAGTAAAGCAGCAATAATTATGCATACTGAAAAGCCTATTTAAGGAAAATGGAACAGAATCATGAAGAGATCCGTCTGCAGTGGGATATTTTTGTTTAAAATGCTGTTTATTCAAGGCAAGCAAGCTGTGCTGAAGCCTAGAAGTAGAGCTTGAATGGGAAGAACCTGCCTAGAAATCCACATTGTGCACACTTAAACCAGAGGACAGCAGAGCAGAGGCTCAAATTTACAGTGGGAGCACATGGAGGATCTTCTTCAGCTTTCTGAAGTCCTTAGCTAATGGTCATCAAGCTGACAGGAACTAGCATTGTATCAAATGACACAGTTCAGGTCTCCCTCCTACTCCTAGTTGTTTGTTTTCACCCTTGTGCCTGTTCCTCTCCTGGAACAGCAAATGTCCATGTGGCTGCATGGTGAACTAAATGTGAGTAAAAACTAATCTGGGAAAGAAAACAAGAACATTCACTGGCTACCTGCTGTAGCTCATGGTGGAGCCACATAAATGCCTGCGCTGGTCGATGGGAGAAGGAAGTTAGTAACCATACGACTTTCTTTTTTAGCAGTGGGTCTGGCTTCAACTGGTCATAAAATAGCACTGCTGCTAATCTCAGAATTAACCTATTCATTTCAGAGTTTCAAGCAAAATAGGGAGTTATTTAGAATCATAGAATCATTTGGGTTGGAGAAGACCTTTAAGATCATTGACACCAACCATAAACCTAACACTGCCAAGTCCACCACTAAACCATGTCCCCAGGCACCAACATCTACACACGTTTTAAATACCTTCAGGGATGGTCACTCAACCGCTCCCCTGGGCAGCCTGCTATGATGCTTGATAACCCTTTCAGTGAAAAAATTTTTTCATAATATCCAATCTAAACCTCCCCTGGCACAACTTGAGGCCATTTCCTCTTGTCCTACTTCTTGCTACTTGGGAAAAGAGACTGACACCCACCTCACTACAACCTCCTTTCAGGTAGCTTTAGAGAGCGATAAAGTTCCCCTGTGCCTCCTTCTCTCCAGGCTAAACAACGCCAGTTCCCTCAGCCACTGCTCATAAGACTTGTGCTCTAGAACCTTCACCAGCTTTGCTGCCCTTCTTTGGGCATGTAAAATTTAAATTATATGGAGATTACACAGTAGAAGAACAGAAATGTAGTTATGATATGGGTGAACAGCCACTTCTACATGATCTGTGGAGGAAATGAGGACCAACCAGCAGCCACTGTACACTCCCTGAGCTCAAGGACTTCTGCCTGTCAGACACCAGCTCTGGAACCATCTTGCTCTAAACTGGTGATGACTGGATCAAGTGGAAAATCAGATTTGAGAGTTTTAAGCATTTGATTTGAAAACAAAAAATGCTGTAAGAGAGAAAGAATACCTTTGCTGTGCTTCCTGGAGCCATAATCCAAGACACCAGGCTGTCCTTCAGCATATCCCATGGCAGAAGAAATTTGTGTAATGTCATCACCACTAAACACATCAAATATTTTACCTCCTCCTAGTATACCATACATTAAAGGTGATTTTTTTCTTCTCTTTCAAACAAAAGTTAAATCAGTTGGAAATTCTGTTGCAGGCATTTTATGCCTTCACATGAAACAGCAGTTAGCCAGCAATCCTGTCATCTGTGACATAAGAGATTGTGAGAAGTTGGAGATGTTACAGAGTTTGAGAAAGCCACCACTGCAGCTGGGGGAGAAGAGCATCAAGAAGCAACAGGAGATATCAGAGGTGATATCAGCTGGATCACTGCCTAGCTGCAGCTTTTAAAAATGCAGCAGTTTGCTGAGCTTTTAACAGACTTCCAAAACCATCTGGAAGTGACTAGATTTTTCAAGTGAGAATCAAAATGTTAGTAGCTGCACTTAGCCTGGGTATACTCTTAAGCAGCCAAATGTGGAATGTTCTACTAAGAATGCTGCCTGTGACAGGTGTGATGTATACATGAGCTTGAAGCACAAGAGTTAGATTATCCTCATGGGACATATTTTGCTAATCAGACTTTAACCAGTCTGTTAGGTATCAGTTATTACTCCAAAACACCTCAATTTTCTTTGCATTCAGCATGGAGGTAGGTGCCACAATTTTTTCCACCTAAATGTACAGGTGCACTTGTGGCATGTACCGAGTTCTGCCAGATGGCAAGAAGCTATGTTCACATTTGTAAGAGCTCTCTACAAGCCATCACAACAATGAAAAAGAGCTCTTGCAATAAGACCAAGCAAGACTTGAAACTACAGCTGAACTTTTGAAGAACCCAAATAGAGTCATACTCCATCTATGAAAGTAAAATCAGTCTACAAATTCCCAAGTCCAAAAATTCTGCTCAACAAACTAAAAGCATTAAAACAACTACCACAACTGAGTTCATTAAAATACCTTCATATTCTCACTCCTGCCAGCTTGTTTAGTTCAAGTTCCCTTCCTATTCCATGATGTCTAATGCAAAGCTATCTAGAAATGAATGATTTTACAGTGAAATCTCAGACTTCAACAGGAAGTATAAAATGGAGGTCAACAGTTAGGCAAATACTGTTAGGTGCTGATGTGATCCGTTATTTTAGTATGCATGTGAGATTGGACTATATCGATAAGTCCCTTAGGAACTGTCAGTCAACATACAGCAATTCAGATGCCTACCCGTTGTCATGGTCTCTGTGCATGAGATATTTTTAACACTTGAAGGTCAAGAAGAAACAGCTTGCCGTTCTTCTGTGAACATACCATGAACTTGAGCAAAGCTGACTTCAAAAAAGATGTCTGTAAAGCTTCTAGACTATTACTCTGAATGGTGTTCAAGGGGTTGCCTTGAAGGCTGGAAGCCCCTTTGCATCAGAAACAGTACAGTGGTAGAATAAGACATTTTATGCACTGCATACACAACCCAAAGTCAACAAAGACATGTACAAATAGAAAAAAAAAAAAGTTATGAATCATCTGAACATGTGACTGGTTTTGATATTTTATCACAGGCTTCACTATATCAACTGAAATCAATGACAAACCATTGGTACCCACCAGTCATTGAAACATTTCAGCTTCAGCTCCTTGTGTTTGCAAAGAATTTGAGATTCATATGATGACACAGTCCTTTGGTCTTCCACATACTGGCAGAGAAACTCATCGTGGCAAGGAGCTCATCAAGCTCACAGACAACTAAAAACTGGTTGTAGAAACGGCTACATTATACATGAAAGTCACTGCTGGATATAGACCAAAGCAGAGCACAGTACTCCTATGGTACTTCCTTAGAAAACATCTGCTTGTTTTTCTCCTATTACTTGCTGTAGAAAAAAACCCACCTAAATCTTATCTGAGACTGTACCTCTCAAGCCAAATTGATTTCCAAGTTGTGAAATCTGATTTTTGCAGTAGAGCAGAGGCTTAGTAATCGCCCAGACACACCATGTACTCTGAAGGTGCCAAGCCACAGGCTTCTGCATTACGGAGTCAGTAAAGAGTGAGAATGTTTTTGGAGAATTATTTTGCTCAGCTTTGCAAACTGTATCTTATCACCTGGCTGGCTTAATGATAACAGAATCAACTCAAATATTACAGCACCCAAAGCACTGCAATCAGTGTTTTTAAGAAACAATTACCTCTGAGCAGGTATGGGTGTTTTAGGTCACCATTGCAAAGTCTTCATCACTGAGGCTGAAATGTCAGATGATAGTGCAACACCAGTGCTACCAGTTTCAAGCCATGTTGAAAACTTTGTACATGCACTAACTTATCAAATCTAGACTTAAATTACATCTGGGTTGAAATCAAAGCAATTAGCTCTCTTTGACAAGCATAAACCTACTACTTACCTACCAGAAGAAGATTCTAGTATATTTTTAAATATTCCATAGCTCCCTGTTGTTATCCCTACAACATATAAGCAGAAACGCTATTTAGGAAGCATGTAGCATCTCTGGAATTTTTAGCAGAATGTATTTCTCCTGCTTTCCTGTGAAAGCATCTCCTGTTTTTGCCTGCTAACTATAGTGCAGAATGTAATGGAGATGTTTGGCAAAAATATCTCCCATTGCCACAACGTCCCACTGAGCAGACATGTTATTTTTCAGTTCTGCTATGCTTACTTCCACAAGATCAAATGAGAGCTCAAATGCTATTAATGCACTTAATGTCATGTTATTAGCAACAAATTCCATCGAATATAGCAAGATTGGAATGACTGAGTCTAGGACAGACGTCCAGTGAGACCTGAGACAAGTCACTCTGAACAGCTGCTGGCATGAAATCCAGTATTTTAAACACTTCACGATTCTTCACATTTCAGTAGTACAGCAGTACAAGGACTGGAAGACTCATCAAAGAAAAAAATTTTCTATCATTTCCGCTCTTTGATTCATGCATCTCTCAGGAGCTCACAAAGGATTATATCTATTAAAACACTAGCTTGGCTGTGGCAATATATGCTTTTGTCTTAGAATGAGCAGAAACTACATAGCAGCTTGGCATGTGCCCTTGTCACGTCCTCCACCCACCTGGTGGTTTGTATGTTCCCATTTTATGCAGTGCTGTCATTAAAACCACAGAAAGTTAACTACAACAGCTATTAAAAGTTTTACCTTCTAAATATGTGTATAAGGCATAGCCCTTACAGCGAACTCCTTTCCTGTTCCTACTGTGTTAACATGAAATTTAAAAGCAGCACAAGCACAAGAAATCACTTAGCCTGTTTTCCACCAGCCCTCTCTCACCCCCCAGAAACAGTTCCACCTCATGTAACCAAGTAACAAAAAAGTTGCCTGATCTCTACTTTAATACCTGTGCTCTCGGTGTTGGCTTCAGTGACAGCAAGAATTTCTTGTTTGTTTAGACCTGATCTAATCATACCTATTAAAAACATTTTGCATGCAAAACAATAAACAAAATAACTAAGTATGACAAGCCTGATTCTGCCAATGAACAGTTTTCCTGCTTTAAATCTAGAAAGAAAAAGACTTTGGGAAGATATTTAACAGCCTTCCAAGGAGAAAAGACTGATGTACAGAGGAACAGAACAAATTATTTTTTATGTCCAGCAGGATAAAACTGGGCTCCAGTTGCAGAAGGAGGGACTGAGGCTAGACACTGACAACGTGATGTCCCCCATCAAGGCTGGAATGAAGGATCTAGGGACGTTAGACCATCTCACCAGAGTTCTTGGCTCAGAAGAACACTGCCTCAGAACTGCCACAGCAGACCTTTCTTGAGTTGCTGTTGCTGTGGAAATCACTCCATTGCACCTGTTTGCTGCCTAGTTGATAACTCCTCTTTCTACCTGCATCCATTTCTTCAAATCCACCTGCATACACTGTGTCCCATGCACCTGGATACTCAGTTGCCTTTGTCACTGTTAACATCCTTACATCTCTGCCTGAGTGATCCTCACTATGTGCACATTATCCACCCGCTCTTTGTTCCACTAATTCCCTCCTCTCTGATGCCTTCCTTATTAATGTTCATTGATGGCTGTCTGATTCCCTTTGTCCTTACACTGAAAGTAATCCATTTAGCAGCCTTCGATTGGAGGCAGGGGAAGAGCGTGAGGGGTCCTCCCCCTGAGGAGGAAGGAGCAGCAGAGACAAAGTTTGATGAACTGACCACAACCCCCATTTCCCATTCCTCTGCGCCATTGAGGGGGAGAAGGTAAAGAAAACTGGGAGTAAAGTTAAGCCTGGGAAGAAGGAAGGGGTGTGGGGAAGGTGTTTTTAAGATTTGTTTTTATTTTGCCTTATCCTATTCTGATTTGATTGGTAATAAATTAATTTCCTCAAGTCGAGTCTGTTTTGCCCATGACAGTAACTGATGAGTGATCTCTCCCTGTCCTTATCTTGACCCACAAGCCTTTTGTCATATTTTCTATCCCCTGTCCACTTGAGGAGGGGAGTGACAGAGTGGCTTGGTGGACACTGGGCATTCAGCCAAGATTACTCACCACAAGCATGTTTTCCCCTTAAAAGCTCCTTGTATCTCATAAAACCAAACCCTTCCCTTTCACTTACCCTTTTAAAGGTTTTATGTCTACCCAGCAAACCCACTAGTGCAGGTGGATATAAACACCTTGGAGAGTGACTGCTACCCCTCAGGATGAAGGATGCTCCCAGTAATCCTTTGCAATCTAATGAGAAGTGTGCCCACACGTGTGGATATTAGTATGGCCTCAGAAAGCCACAGACAAATGGCATTATACTCTGACAGACAGATAAATGATTTTTTTGAGAAGCTGACAAACACTGACCCAGATACAAAGCACTTAAAACACTTGCTTTAGAAAAGGAAAGTAAATAGAATTTCAAAGGAAAATCACATTGTGAGTGTTCAGTAGCTGCAGTAGGAAGTTAGTGCCCACCAGAAGAGTTTACCCTTCCTTATTACACCCTAGTTGTGCATAAGATTACATTTTTCAGGGAAAAAGACCAAGCTCCTTCAGTCTGCATAGCTTACAGTCAGTATCGACCATGACTTCCACTTGTATTTGGATTACACTATCCATATATCCATAATTTGGATTACACTATCCATACTTCATTTTTATTCAGGCTACAAAAAAGCAGTCACACCTTGATACTGCTGGTTTATACCTGCTTGTGCTAGTCACTCTTTAAGAAGCATCCAGAAGCCCAGAGCATTATGTTAACACATTTTTTCTTGCAAATGGAGGTCACAGAGATCAATAAAAGAGCTTCACAACAAAGGCCTGATATTTTTCTGGCACCTTACTGAAACCTGACGGTAACACAATTTGCCAGTCTACAGACTTGGTTATTGGAATGCTGACATGTGTCACAGAATCACACAGGGAGTCAACTATTGTAGGAACCAGAGCGGTGTCTCATGATTTTGACCCAAAGAACTCACAGTGCAAAAAGCAGCAAAACCAGGTAGCTTTTATGTAGGCACTAAGAACAAGAGAGTTATTTATGAGTGATGGAAGAAGAAAGGGTTATGTGATGGCTGTTCCCATTAAAGTGCTGGGAGATACCAGCCATAATGCCGTTACAGTCTTCTTCACCAAGGGGCTGGAATTTCAAAGTTCATTTATTCCGTGTGAATTTCACACATTGTTCTCCATTAAAAGTCATTCAAAACGTCACCAAGGTTTATGTGATTGATGACCAGACCACTAGTGAGCACCAGTTGCCATGAGAGCTGGAATACTGAAAGGCAGAAAAGCACAAGTATCCTTTTGCTTCCTAAAGGGTCATTCTCAGCAGCATCCAGAGCACTCTCTTCACAGTACAATGTCATAAAACAAGGCGGGGGG
>NW_020799095.1:148532827-148546375 GCF_003259725.1 Athene cunicularia
GTTCCTATACAAAGTAAATCAAAATCTAGGATAAATGTCACCCTTCATATTCAGTAGTCCAAAATATTATAAAGTAATTGAAATATATCAAAACCAAAAGGGAATTCACATTTTGCTCTCTAGATGATAACTAAAAGCTGACCTATATTTAATACTGACTTAGGCAAAACAACCCAGATGTGATCACTTCATCACCAGATAGTAAAATGACATCTTACAGAGTGGAAGACACTAAAATAAAGAATTATCAACATAGAATTATAAGTATAAATGAAAACAATCACAGCTTTTCACACCTATATGCTAACTGAATGTATTATAATTCTAATTGTGTAGAAGAACTGGGAGCTCTACTTACTTTCACAGAGACGTCTTCTCAGCTTCCCCCGAATTTTATCGATAGCATTGTAATCAGAGACATGAAACACGTGAGCAGACTTGGGTTCTGAAGCAATCTCATCAAGTTCCTCTTTTAAGGCTTCTCCAACACCCACCGCAAAGATCCTAATCCCAGCCTGATGGGCCGCAGAGGCTGGATCCAAGACATAGTCCTGGCTCCTTCCATCAGTCAAAAGGATGGCCACTTTTTTAACAGTTCGATTACTAAGTCTCCCACCAGCTTCTTTGGAAAAACTGTAGGTGTTGATGTACCTGAGAGCATCTCCAGTGTTTGTATTACCCCCATAATACTTAATCTTTCGTGCAGCCTCTTTGATTTCTTCACGGGTTTTATACTTTCCCAGGTCAAACTCTGTGGTTGGATGATCACTGTATCGCACCACACCTACACGGGTTTTGTCTGGGCCAATTTCAAAAGTTTCCACCAAATTAGACACCCACTGCCGAACTTTCTCAAAATCTTCTTTTCCGACACTGGAGGAGGCATCCAAGATGAATACAAGGTCATAATGAACATTCTTGCAACCTGCAGGAGTGGCAGAAAATATTGCTTAAGGGAAGATGAAAAAAGAGTACAAGACATATCAAATATTCCCTAGGCATGCTCCAAAAGAGCAATTTGGAGGAGGTATCAAACTCTCTCCCTATCCTGCAGGGAAAGTGCAGATTCTCAGCCTTTCTTCCTTGTGATTCACCTCATCTGTTTCAGGACTTCTACAGATCAGCACACATTTCACTTTGAAATGCAAACCCTTTCTCTTCCTACACTACTAACTGCCTCTGCATATGAAACATTTTCCTCAAACTTCATTGCAGTGCCTTTGCTGAGGCAATGCTCTGAAATGACCTTGGCAGATCAAGAGACCTGTCCTGACCTTGCCTAGGCCAATGCTGACCACGAGTAGTGAAGCTTTCATGTTCCCTCTTTCATTAACATTATGATTTATTTATGCTTAGCTAGAAGCAGTTCTTTTGCTCAGCATGATATGTTGGTGAAGCAAGTTTAGAACAAGATTATTTTCATTTTGAGGCTCTCTGCCATTGACTATTGACTAAAGGATGACTCACTGAATACTGGGATGGCTTCCTTGACAACAAAGGGCAGTTGCTTTGTAAGGGAAGAGTTCACTTACCCCCACAACCACCCTTTTGCCTCCAGCCATGATATCTGTAATCTGAAGCCTATGTAATCCAAAAGGCAAACGTATTTTCATGGCAGCTTGCTTGCCCTACAAAGGCAGATGGGCCATATATTTGTCAACCACTTGCTGAGAAAGTAGATGTCCCATGAGATGTTTTCGAGCTGTTTCTGAATATATGCAAGCCAGGAGGCAGTAGATTTATAAATGTCCCACAGATGCCAAAGATTTATCAACATAATGCCTCAATTGAAAAAAAAAAAAAAAAAGGAAAAAAAAAGTATATATATACATATGTTTATTTAATTCACTATTATAGACCATAATCCCTAACAAATTATGAGTTTTAAGATTGAAAGCTGCTCTACAAAGTCAATTTTTATGCTGTTGCAACCACCAACTATTGTTTCTCCAGTACTTCTTGTCTTATGTCATCTCAAAAGTACAACTGCTTGTTTGAACCAATGGTAAAAAATAATTTTGACTAATCATGTGGAGAACAGAGCACATATAACATGATACAGGGCAGAGAGCTGGCCCATATCCGTGCCTGTGACACTTTATTTCTCTCAGAATAACAGAGTTTTTCTATGTCCCACTGAACTGGAGATTTTCTATCTGGACACTAAACTGTTGGCAGTTGCCTTTAAATCCTACTGCTTTACAAGGATCTGACCTAATTGCGTAGCTAATAGTAGCACACATCTACCCATACCCACTGAGAGCAGATCTGTTCTGTTAACTCCTATTTCACCGCAGAACCCTGATTCCCCCAACTGTTCCCATCACAACCATGTTAATAAACTCCTCTGGGCTCTGACCTGGACTGACCTTGATTAGAAAATCTGAGAGTATTTGTTAGAACACATAACTCCAGGGTATGCCCACTGAGGACATTTCAGCTCTCCATACATTAAGAAGTGACATTCCCACTGTACGGTTTGCATGTTTTCACTCACATCAGACTAGTTCCAACCAGGTCCCAGCATCTAAATGTCCATCAGTGACTGGGACACATTATATGTGCATCTGAAGTGCATCTTGCCATTCAGTTTCATCAGAAGTCAGTCCAGGACTGCTCTATGATATGAACTGATGCACAGTAAGTGGAGATGCTTGGAAGATTCCCTGTGAAAGTTTGAAATCCTTGTCAGGGCCCTGAGAGTAAACCCCTTCTCCAGGGTGTGGATGCTATGGCTCCCTGACCTTGGGTGAGTTCCTCAGAAAGCTCTTCTGGAAACATTCAAGAAAGACCCGTCTCTTCTTCCCCTGGAAGCTGCTTTTAAGGTGAGGCTCTCAACTTTGTCCCTTGCCCGAACCATGGACTGATTTCGTGGCTTCACCTCAGACCTGCCTCACCTCTGTGGATTTGCCTGGGGAGTGGCTGACCCTGGATGCTGTCTTTGGACCTGATCTGGACCCTGACTTTCTGACATGCTTCTGGCTTGATCTTGGACCTGCTTCATCACTATGAGCTTGTCTGGGAATTTAGACTGTCAGTTGAGCCTGACTATCATCCTGTAGCCTTCCCTTCTCCCTGGCTGGGGGTGGTCAGACAGGCTGTGGCTGGTGAGACCCTGTCCAGCCATCCCTCAGGAAGTCATCTCTCCTTGCTGCACACCTGACCAGGGCTAAAGCACTGATGTAAATGCACCCAATGTGGATAATAGCTGAGGACCAGGACTTTTCTCCCTGGAACAGACCAAAATGTAGGAAGGTACCATACACAGTTCATCCAGTCAAGCTCTTGCTTGGCAGCCAGCTCACAAAAATATGAATCATGCTACCCAAAGTGGGGAGAATAATGCTGTTGCTATATTTCCTCACTGAGTTCCAGCATTTGAGCCTACAGGAAGGACACAAAGTCTTCTCCCATATCCAAATTTGACCTTACAGTTCATAAATTAACTCTGGTGCTTTTGATCATCCTGGGGCTGTGCAACTGCCCTGAAGATGACAGGAATCCCAGAACAGCCCCCTGCACTGGAGAATGTGGGTAGCTCAGCCACATGATGAGAATTTGCCTTCAGATAAGAGTAAGGACATTATAGGTAGGCATTATAACATTGTGTGGTGCTCATGGTATTGCATGATGGCCATGAGAGTGATTGAATATACACCCGGTGTGGTGCAGGTGATGATGAAAAATGAGCATCATCTGTTTCTGTGTTAACTTCTGTAGCAGAGTGCATTCCAGGAGCTGCTGCTCCTTCAATGTCTATGGAAACAACCTATGGATGTGGAACTGGGATCACATTGGCAACAACTCATCCATGGGATCACGTTGGAAACAACCTGTCCACACAGGATCGTGTTCTGTGACAGCATTTTGTGAGTGAGGGAATGCTTGTCTCTAACCATAGAGCAAGAAAGGACTGGCTGGAAAAACTATCTTAAAGGTAATCAGAGTGTGGAGATGATGTTGTATATCATTTTATATTATGGGATGTAAGTTACATTACATCTGTGTGTATCAGCAAGACTTTCAAGTGCAGTTCTGCATGATTTTTGCAGAATATGAATGATAGAATATATGACAGTAAAAGGTAGGCAAGAAATCTCCACTTTCCCCCCCTCAAATTAATTATCATATTAATCTATTCTGTCTGAAAGAATATTAATTGGGAATAGAGAATATAAAGGTTTGAGTATAAAACTCACAAGGTACAGACCTTCCTGTTGCTTGTTTTAATGACTCTCAGCAGGTGAGATGACTGCAATTTAAAAACAAACAGAACAGACAGAATGAATCCTGCCTGTGTTCAAGGGTGATGAGCCTTAAAACAAAGGGGGGGTTAAGGTATAAAAAGTGATGCCTATTCAGGCAGTATTTCAGGGAAGAAAAAGATGATCTTTCAGGATCATTTTCTTAGAGTCAGTGATTCTTTGCTTACAGTCCTGATGTCAGTACAATGAAATACTGCAGACAAGCTTTTAGTAAATATTAATCTGCATTTTTAGCACGATAATGTCCACTGTTGGACAAAATTGATTATTTTCCAAGAAGCCTATAATAACATTGTTTACTGGCAGAAACAGTTAATGTTAAGGGAATATGGGAGATAATTCAAAGAAAGTGAACTTTCAGTTTCACAGTTACAGGAATACTCTCTGGAAGCATCATTCCAGGAGTTGTGTTCATCCACCCAGACACTGAGTCAACTGTTCTGCAATATTGCTATTAAAAATAGTTCACAAACAAGCCATAAGCCCAAAAATATTTAAAGTAATCACAGAATGAACATAGGTGATACCACCATATTCTTACTGTGACTGATCCACAGGCAGAAAAAAACATGATTTCACGTTGTTTGGTTACTAAGTACCTTCTGTTAAACTTCATCCAAAAAGCCTTATATAGATCACATAACAAAACTGTAAAGCAGCTATTCCTTAGGCTGAGAGGTCTAAAAAAGCCTTTTCTTTCCTATAAATTACCCAAGCCTACAGAATAGCATCTTTCCTAGAAAAGGAGAGAGAAATCCTCCATCTCCAAGTATGCTTGGGCTTTTATACCAATAAACTGTGTGAGTCTAGAACCATTTTCTGTCCCCGAGGTGTAGCATCATTCACAGTCAGATAACTCAACTCTTCCTACTACCCCTCAAAAGAAGAATATGTCCTTGTCAAGACTGCCTAGAGGAACAGTCCCTCAGCTGCACCATCCTCTAATGCATTCAGTGGCATTGGAGGAGAAGTGCTCCTCAGCACAGACCAAAAGCCAAGCCAGGGACCATGCTAGCAACTAGACAGCATGAACCAAGAGAGGGCATGAACAGTGCCCTGGCCCTGTTTAGCTCACTAGGAAAGTCTCAGAGAGAAGACTGACCAAGTCTAATCTGACACCTACTGAAGGCAATGGAAGAAGTGATCTTCATGCCAGTGCGGGGTAAACAAAGCATATCCAGTGTAAACTATGCTGCTCCCCTTGCTGTGGGTAGCTGAGCTGACCTTTCTAAGCCTGCAGCAGAAAAAGAGACCCTAGGTAAATCATAACTTTGATCCCTGAGCAATCTCCATCCCGAAGGTCTATTTTATGTCTTTTCAGCAGTAAATGTCTTGCTTGGGTTTTTTATTGTTTTCCTCCTAGGAACAATAGCTTCTTCTCAGCCACGTAAAAACTCCAGCAGCTACTTAGCACGAGGCAGTAAGCCGAACAGCGCATACCTGCTCTTTGTGCCTCAGTTCTCTCCCTGCTGAACACGAATGTGAGAAGAACCAGGAGATGGGGCACACGGCATCTTCCCATAATGGATATATCCATATCCCCTTTCTCACATCAGCTTGTCTTTTCTCCGTGGTGAGGAGCTCGCTAGCAATCCAATCTGTAGCCTAGAAAGGAAAATAAAGAGCAAGTGTTATCTCATAGAAACGCAAACAGCAGTAATGACGCAAATCATGGGAGCAACGTTTTGGGGAGTTGTTTCTTCTGCCTGTCATTTTAGTTGACTAGACGCAAACCACTCAGACAAAGAGGCAGGAGTTCACCTACTTTCAAAAGCTATAGTCTTTCACTAGCTCTATTCAGTGTGCAGCAGCCTGAATGGAAACAGGAGAGACATTACCAGATTGTTATACTTTAATTGAGCCCACTGCCAACTACACAATCAATGCACTGGAGTGGAAACCATTCTTGACCTGGCCCTCCCATGCATTCATCATTAGGAGATACACAAAGCAGTGCCAAGATACAAACCACTGCAAGTCACACACAACTGGTTGCCACTTCACCCATTGCTGCTTTCAGTTCTGGAGCCTCAGAAATGACAAACGCTAAAAATATGTGGCTGTTTTCATGTACCTATTTGTTGCCATCAGTCCCTCTATACAGGACTAAACTCAGCAGCTTCAAATCACATCTTTCAACTATTTAAAGAAGTACAAAAGCTCAGGTGGATGATCTTCAATTTAAGGTTTGAGTTTACCTTGACTGAAGCCAGTCAGTGTTGTAACAAGCCAGGCAAAGTGCCTGGACTGTTAAAAATTTAGCTTTGTTTTCTAACACTAGATCAACTCTCTTCTTTTTTTAAAAAAAAAAAATTGTTATTGACTTATTGCTGTCGGTTTATTATTTTTTATTAGATCATAAAATCATTGCAGTTTATCTATTGTGTACACATACAGAGGATAAAACAGTTTCCACTCTGTAGCTCTTACTGCCTAAGGAATCCTTTTGGAAAACTCTTTCCCAGCTCCCAGATCTGTGTTTTCCTCTTTAATGTAGATTTCTTCATCCATTTTCTTAGGGAATTTCCACTTCCTCTGTCTTTTAACATGCACATCAGCTCCTCGCTATTGATAGCTGGGTAAAACAGGCATGAAGGGGACACCGTATGTTTTAGATCATTGCTGCATTGCTGCACTGTATGTTTTAGATCACTGCATTTCTTTTCAGTGCAATAGGGTTCTTCGGGAATCACAGACAAAAAGAATGGTGGTGTCAGAATTTGTTCAAAACCAGTCTTGATGGGTCAAATGTTGGGCCTATCTCTGCCACGCATCTCAGAAATAAAGTGCATGTCATGCTGGTTTAGGAAATAAAAAGGGGAAAATCTTATGCAGTTGTAGAGACAGAGCTGTAAATCCTTACTTCCAGGACAAAACACAGGCTCCTACATTTTCAAATGTCCATATCATATGCAGACAAGGAGAAAAACAATACATATAATAAACCCTGCAAATAAAAATTGGAAATATCTGCCAGCAATGGAACATAAATGCAAGGGGGAAAAAAAAAAAAAAAAAAAAAAAAAAAAATACCATCCCTAAATCCAAAGGGCACAAGCAGGTGCTGTAGTTTACACCTCAGCCAGACGGTGTCCCTACAAGACAGTGAGGTGCTCTGGTCTGAGAAGTTGGAAAAGGTTGCAGGGTAAAAAGGGCATGAAAATATCACTGTGCCCTACAGTAGTTAGAATTTCCTTGTAAATAAGTACATTACTGAAACACCGATCAGGCAGCCTCCTGCAGAGGGATCAGGACAAGCATTACTTAAAATAGCTATGGGAGGCTTCAGCCCGAGGTTTTTCCTCCCATGTATTTTTTTCAGAAATGTTGTTTTCTGGCACTGGTGATGGGAGAGCAGGTTAGTGGCGACAGTGAGAGATGGGAAACCAGATCTGCCATGCGGCATTCTGCACTGCCAGTGCTGAGAGCTCAAAAAGTCCTTTCTCTGTGTCTGGGCTTGCACGGCTGTGAAGTTTTATAAATACAATATTAAAAACAGTCTTTGCCAGCTGCTAACCCACATGAGGCCAGGATAAAAGGAGCAGAGCAGCAGCTAGTGTCAGTCAGCAGAACGGCAGCAGAATGGACCAACACTGGCTTGACAGGCAGCATATGTGGCGCTACAGGGAGCTTGGTGGTCGTGGCTCACTTGGTACACACATGACTTCTGCCCCAGCAGAAGAACTACCGACATGACCAGGTCCGAGAGCTCAGTCTCTAAGGCGTCATTCCTCTCCGCTCTTTGCCAAAACCCTTCAAGAGCTCATTGCTGCATTATGAATGCTGAAAGGCATCTCAGAACAGGCATTTAGACTGAAAGCAGTGGGGAATGAAAACAGGTCAAATCAGAATATCTGCTTAAAATCTATAATGATTACCTGTGGTGGCTTTAATACATATTCGTGGTTCAAGATTATTCTTGCATTCAGGCCAAAATATGTCATTTTTTACATTTTTATACATGAAGAACTGAACCAAGTCTCTTAATTTGCAGCTGCTTTATGTGTGGATACATTAGTGAGAGAAAATTGCCCCATTCACATCAACAGGACTCATATCATGGCAAGGAAGTCTTCAGGGGTATTAGAAGAAAGGTTGGAGATAAAGTATTTTTTGTAATGGGTTTTCCACACTGGTTTCTTTCCCACCTCAGTCTGTCATTGTGAGACTGAGCCCAGTTTGAGACTACAGCAGCTGATCAACATTTATTTCCCCTTCCAGGAAAAAGGGTCAAAAAGAGCTAAAAGTCGAATTGTTAAGGCTTCAGAGTGATCCAGGAATAAGAAATTTTGTTTAGTTGACCCTATTTCAAAATGGCCAACATGTATTTTTTTATTATTATTATTTTTAGTTCAGCCTATAATGTGGGAATAATTTCCTCAAAGTGGCCTAAGTCAAAGCACATCCTTTAAAAATGCCCCCTCTTTTTATCTCACAAACATCACTTTGAAATTCCCTTGTGACACATTTAGATGTATTAAGTGATATTGCACAAAGAACTAACAAATCCTATGACGTCCGAGTTTATTACCAAACTGTGGGCTCTGTGTCTGAGGTCCTTTTTTAATAGTTTGATGGGAAAAAAAGAAGTGGATAATTCTGGCTACATGCAAACATAATGTGGGAATGGCATCCAGGCTAAGCACACTAGTAAATGTTAAAAGTGAGCTCTCTACATTTAAATTACAGGCACTGTACTAAGCTATTCATATTTCCTCACAGCTGAACAAACAATATACAGAAGATAGACACAAGCTCTATATAACCTTCAACTTCAGTATGGCTTTTTCAGGGGGGTTGGTACAGAGGTTTAGGTCAGTGAGCACCTATGCTAAGGCCTCTCTACTTTTGAACAATAAGTAAACATGCTTATAAAAAGCAGAATTCAAAAAAAAAGCTGAAGGACAACTGGATCTTCTCATCTCAAACACATTTTAATATTTTGTTCACTGTTGAGCTTCCCTTGAACTCCTACATTTTAAGAGATGCTGCTTTGTCTTCTCAAGCTTTATCCCTTAAGGCTGGGAATACATCTAGGGCTCTGCTTTCCAAGAATCACATACATATCCAGAATGAAACCATATAGCTGGGATGCATTTTATCATGGGGTTTATTCCTGACAGAACTGAAGTCAAAGAATATCCTGACATCAGTTTATTTAGAAAATTAAACGCCTCTCTGTTGCAAATAAGACAATGGTATTTTCTATTCTGCTCTCTCTTTGCCCTGCCAGAGCCTGATCCTGAAGAGACATATAATGACTTTGTTCTAACCTTATTTCTCAGAGAATGCTGTTGCATCATTTTAATTCAGGGGACACAGAGGAAAAACTTATATGAAATAACAGATACAAAACTGTTTAGAAACGGCATCTTGAAGAAATAAAGGGAAAAGAAGGGGATACAAAGATTGTGGCAGAGATGCAAACTTGACGCCATTCCAGGACAAGCCATTTAAGCACAAGCACTGGCTATTCTCTATCTCAGCCTCTCCAAAGACTGCTCTTCTGTCCTGGTTTGAAAGATGTCACCAACAGCAAAAACCATGTGAGTTAGAGATGGAAAAAAACAGAACACTTCCTGTGATCTCTTTCATCCCTCAGAGGTGTGACTCAGTCACAAACATTAATAAAACAAAACAAACCAAAACTAGAGTCAATAGTAGGATGAGCATCTCAGGAGTGTGGGTTAATAAAACTGTTTCTACCTCAGGTGAGCAAAAGTTCAAAGACCCTACAGGGACAGTACAAAGATCAGTGATTCAAGGCTGAATGTAAAAAGCATGTCCAGCTACTGACTTTAGTCTGCTCGTTAACATATCTGAGCTTTTACTTACATTTTACTAAATTATACCAGCGAACTGTTCATCTTACTATTAAATTCAAGGTGGGCTGATACTATTATTGCACTTAATTTCATCCATTCATCTGCTGCTGCTGAACATCACTGTGTGCCATAAAATGTTCTAACTATGCTGCCATTCATATGTGATCTTAAATGTCTTTGATATGTTCCTCTGAAGAAGTTAACCTGGGGTGAAATAGACAGTGTCCAATTAAACAAATTTTCACACACACCAAAAAAAAAAAAAAAAGGAAAAAAAAAAAATCCCAAAACACTAATATATCTGACAGCTCAGTAGAGTCAGCTTGTTGATCATGTCTCTTCCAACTACTGAACTAAGCAATTTAATTATCTAAATTATTGCTGATATGAGCAGGAAGCCAACCATGTAAAAGAGAGATGGAACTTTCTTCCCCTTGATCAGCCCATGAGGTCATATATCTTTGTTCGATGCATTTTAAAGAAATCATCCGATGACATTTCTGGAAGATATGCATCCTCCCAAGCCTGATCCAAAGCCAACTCTAGTTCATGAAAAGAGGGCCACTGATTGCAGTGGGCATTATTTCAAAACCCGTGTGAGTAATAGGTCAGAAAATTCTCTGCTAACACAAGAGTTGTTGCTGAGGTACTTTGTTCAACTACAACTGATCCGAAGTCTGCTGAAATCAAGGAGGAGGCTGTCAGCAGCTCCACATTATGCTGGATGGGGACATTCATGCACCCTGCTGGCAAACAGCTCTCCAACGTCTGCTCTAAGTGCCAGCGAGGCTGCAGGGGCTGAGACATTTCTTCTCTTCTTTTGAAATATCATGTCTCAAGAGCAACATCTACCCTAATCCCTAAAAAACCGATCAGACACAGAGAGATGGTTAGCATGAATGCTAGCCAAAGTGATCTGTCAGCTTTATAGAAGATGAAATAGGGTGGTGGGAAAGATCAGCAGACCATACAAACCTATCAGTTTGCCTTAGCTGAACTCTATTACTGCCCTGAAGTACTTGGTGCTGGAACTACCAAGGCCCGTGAATGATTAATATTGCTGCAATTGGAAATAAGTTTGATTGTGCAAGAAATAAAGTCCATACTGAAACACAGGAGGGGAAAAATAATAAATAGCCATTTCCTAAGTGACAGGTATCTGTCTAGGAGACAGAACGAGACAGGAATTGAATGGGAAAAAACATACAGAGGAGAGTAACCAAGCGTCTTAGAGAGCCATGAAACATAGTCCAAGGGGGACTGGATTAACCCAGCATGGGCATTTCCTAATTCTGCATGCTCCACTTTGCAGCCTTAGAAACATTCACTTAACCTCTGTGGTGTTGCACATGCAGGCACAAGGAAACCTGAGAGAAGATCAGAATTAGAATTCAGCTGCTCCTGACTCCTTAACCTATGCTCGGATCATGCATCCCTCAAATTGACCCCTTTGTAAATGCATTTACCACAGGCATTTTAAAACAAGCTCTTACTGGTTGCCTGCCAAATCACTGCAATTCTAAAATACCCTAACTGCTAGTCAAGGACTATGCAATGTATTTTTGCCTGTGGCAGTCACACAGTGTCTGCAGGCTAAAACCTTGATGCAATACCCCCAAGTATAACTTTCCAGTGATTTGTCTACAGGAAGCAACTCCAGATTTAAATTGTACTCTTGCATGTCAATCTTAGAAATATTTCTACTGATTGACTAAGAAAACCCAAAACTAAACTGCAATAAAAAGTCTCTATGATAGAATCTCCCAAATCCTACAGTCTGTGGTTAGGGTACTAACAAATCCAGACCACCATCTCCAGATTAATTTTGCTGCCTATTCTATAAATAGGCTGCACTCACACGGTGGGACAAATCTCACATTGTGTCTAAATCCCAGCTCCCTGATGGGAGAGACATAGGTGCACTCCATGCTACAGTGCCCCAGCTGCTGTGCCCAGCAGAACAGATGCCACAAAGTGATGCTCCAAAGATTCTGGATCTGGCCAAATGGCTAAAGCAAGTCTTAGGGGCATGCCACAGAGTGCAGCTGTCTCTCAGTCTCACAGCATAACTTACCAGGAGTTAGAAACAAGCTACATCTCTTGCTAGTGTGGAAAAAGCACATTCTCAAGCAATGTTTGACAGTTTACACCCAACAGTTCTCTGGCTTTGGCATCATCAACCAGTCTGTAAGGAACATCCATGCTGCTCCATATGAACATTTATTGACCAGCCCAGTGGTAACCCTCCCATATTTCAGCTAAGAAGGAGTTTGAATTTCAAAATAAATTCTACATCTCAAACACTAGCTATGTATAAAACACTACTGATCATACATCGCAGTTAACCTGACTGAAATAATTATCAAGGAAAAGACTCACAGGAAGAGTCTCAGAGTATATGTGAGGTCTGAGGGATTAAGAGAGCTGATAAGGGGAAGCTTTTACTATCTCATTTGGGAAAACAGTACCTGGAAAGCAGGGTTTGCCAAAGAGCCAGATGCCGGCATCTGTAGTGCTCATACTGACAGCTTCTTTTCCCAGGTTTATTTACTAGATGACAAAGACAGGAAGAATATTTGGGCCAGGCCCAAAGAGTTGTGGTGAATGGAGTTAAATCAGGCTCACGGCCGGTCAGGAGTGGTGTCCCCCAGGGCTGGGTGTTGGGGCCACTCCTGTTTAACATCTTTATTGATGATCTGGACAAGGGGATCGAGGGCACCCTCAGTCAGTTTGCAGATGACACCCAGTTGGGTGGAAGTGTTGATCTGCTCGAGGGCAGGGAGGCTCTGCAGAGAGACCTGGACAGGCTGGAGCCATGGGCTGAGCCCAACTGGGGGAGTTTCACTGAGGGCAAATGCCGGGGGCTGCCCTTGGGCCACAACAACCCCCAGCAGGGCTACAGGCTTGGGGAGGAGTGGCTGGAGAGCTGCCAGTCAGAGAGGGACCTGGGGGGTGATTGACAGCCGGCTGAACAGGAGCCAGCAGTGTGCCCAGGGGGCCAAGAAGGCCAATGGCATCCTGGCTTGTGTCAGCACTGGCGTGGCCAGCAGGGACAGGGAAGGGATCTGAGCCCTGGGCTCGGCACTGGTGAGGCCGCCCCTCGATTCCTGGGTTCAGTTTTGAGCCCCTCACCCCAAAAAGGCCATTGAATGACTCGAGCGTGGCCAGAGAAGGGCAACGGAGCTGGGGCAGGGTCTGGAGCACAGGTCGTACGGGGAGTGGCTGGGGGAACTGGGGGGGTTCAGTCTGGAGAAGAGGAGGCTGAGGGGAGACCTCCTGGCCCTCGGCAACTCCCTGCCAGGAGGGGGCAGAGAGGGGGGATGAGTCTCTGGAGCCAAGGCCCCAGCGCCAGGCCCCGAGGGAATGGCCTCAAGCTGCCCAGGGCAGGGTCAGGCTGGCTCTGAGGAAGGATTTCTGTGCAGAAGGGGCTGTTGGGCGTTGGAATGGGCTGCCCAGGG
>NW_020799095.1:148546425-148558641 GCF_003259725.1 Athene cunicularia
GGAGGTGATAGAGTCCCCATCCCTGGAGGTGTTTAAGAGTCGGGCTGAGCCAGCGCTGAGGGATCTGGTGGAGTTGGGAACTGTCAGTGTGAGGTTAATGGTTGGACTAGATGATCTTCAAAGTCTTTTCCAACCTTGATGATACTGTGATTCTGTAGTATCTTGAACTTGAAACTGAAGTATTGGTTCAATATTTCTACATGCATTTTTTTTATATATATAGTAAAGTAGCTTCTCACTGCTGCATTTTGTTTAAATCCATTTTTTTTTCCCTTAATTTCTACTTACTTTGGAACGCACTAGCCTGAACCTCTTTAGCATGGACCGGGGAATTAGGAATAGAACAGGAGACTCAGAGGTCCGTTAATTTGTCATAATCTTATTTGGGAGCCATCCTCTCCTACCCCTGAAATATCCCCAAATATATAATCTGAGTCACACAGATTGCAGGTCATTTACACAGTACATATTATGCCTCTGCAGTGGCTCATCTGTTGGGGCAGAAATGTATCTGAATCTTGCAGATATTAATACAGGGAAATGATAAGAGAAATAATAATTTATGAGGGGTGATGGACTTAATAGGGGGACACACACACTCCGAACTGCATGTCTCAATAGCAGCTGCACAGCTCGCCCATCCCAATAATGATTCTATCACACCCTGGCTGAGTTAGAAAACTATCCATACTCCCTTGCCTACTTCTTCTAAACTTATTACAAGCCTGAAATGTCTCTCATGCTGTCACTGAAGCAGGATTTTGCAGCACACACATGTCCTAGAACTGGAAAGTCTACCACCTACATGTAATACAATGCACACTGGCTATTTAGGGTAATAGATAACATTATTCACTGGCCTTCATGGGAAGAGGAGCTCAAATCATACATTTAAATTAATAGCCACTGCTGGCTGCAGAATGTCCAGATTAACAAGGAGTGATGTAAACAAGAGAAAGATCAAAATGATGTCCACAGAGGAAGCAAACAGTTCAAACTGTAGAAATAGTTTGCTGTGGAGTAGAAAATCCTGAGATTTGTCCCCAGTACTACATGCTCAGACTGTCCTTACTGCTGTATGTGCAGAGCATGGTGATTTATTACAGGATCACAGAACACCAGTCCTTTGGCCTAAGCCCTATAACCTGTATGGGGAAAGTCCAACAAATCCCATTTCCTCTCAAGTAGAGACAAAGCCATTCCAGCTCACATGAACTATTAGGAAGAAGCCTTTAACATGGAGGCCCTCGAGGCTATTCAATATGAGAGTGCTGTACTCTTACAGGGCCCATTTCCTGCTTTTTATATCCTCATGGAAGTTCTTCCAGCTCTTGGAATGAAACCTAATATTTTCTTTTTTAGTACAGTAGAGGATTATGTCAGTAAAAAGGCCCATATGTCATGGCTTTATATAGTCAGTTAGAAGAGCTGGAGCAAGGAACAGGGATGGGGTAACAGACTAAATCTGGAAAACAGGCAATATACTTTCTAACAAAGAGCAGCCTGGTGAACACATTTCCCAGAAATCCTACTGGGGCCAATGCAAGGAAGAACTATTTTGGATTCCTTGCCCTACGCCTTATGATAATGACCCGGATAGGGATTACCAGAATACCTGCAAGCTCCAGAACTGAGCTCATACCAACTGTGTGTCACTCTAAGGATTATTAACAGGGCCATCCTACTTTGAAATGCACCACAAACTCACTCGCCACTTCCCCAACACTTCTGCTGAACTGTCCAGATGACAGAAAATTTCTCAAATACAAGAACATCAGTGCCTCCTACTTGCCCTATGTGGATGAATTTCTCCTCCACATGTTCCAACAAGTTGATGGCCACCTAATGTCACTAAAGTTTTCTTAGAAACAACAACTACTTTTTATTAAGAGATTTAGTATTGCATGGTCTAATTTCCATGGCCTTTGTAATGAAACCCAGAACTCTACTGTGGGGACCAACATGTCAGCAAACATGAAAGATCGGTGAAAAAAGGCCAGGAAAACAGGAGATACCTGTCGTCACTTGGGGAGGTGCAGATAGGGGGTTACATCCTCAGTCTTGCCCATTTCTGAAGCTTTCCCTCTTTACCCAGCACCTCAGGAGGCATTGTCCCCTGTGTGGTATCCGCTACCTGAAATCCCAAGCTGAATATCTCCATGCTCTTGTCTACTGAGACAAAGCATTGCCACTTTTCCTTTAAAACACTAGAAAGATAAAGGAAAGCTGAGCAGATGTAGGCAGATTGCAAGCAACCCTTTCCCACCAGGTATTCTAGAAAAAGCCCATTTTTTGTCTCCTTGTTGCAGCAGGGCCTCAGGGTAGAAAGCTATTTACCATTAGCTGACATTGCAACATGGCAGCAAAGCATTCTGGGAACTGACTTGAAACTCAAAGTGGGACTGGAACCCACGTAGGATTGCTGCTTTTATTTCTCATAATTGCATCACTCAAATTGTTTAAGGCAGAGGCAATTCTGGGAAGAGCCAACAACAGAACTCTAAGGGTAGATACCTTAACCAGTCTGGGTGTCTGCAGAGCAGGGAGGTTACATGGAGGATTTGACACTGAAAATCTTGAAGGCAAGTGCCTCAACTCTTTTTTGGCTCTAACCTCACATCCTTCTCTATCCCATGGAAGAAGATAGGGCTAGGAGGAGAGAGGAGGACTCCTCTGACCATAGAGGTCTGCATTGTGGATGTCTTCACCATCAACATAGACTCCTTTAAAGTAAAACAAGTAAGAGAAATGAGAAGCACAGCCTTAATGCAGCACCATCTTTGAGTGATGAGTGATGTCTCAGCCATCTCTGCTTAGCACTGTGGCTGCCATCAACATGGGACTAGCAGGTAAGGGGAACAGACAGGAGTCAAGCAGAAGCAGAGTTTATCCAGTGTCACAGAGATCCTAAGTCCAAGACTGAGATAAACCACACTTTACTCCTCTCCATTTCTGAATGCGACACACAGGAAATCACTGCCTGTGAATCCTTCTGTGATCTTGCCATGATTCTGGCAGTGGAAGGCCTGTAGGAAAGTTCTGCCTTGTCGTGTTTTTGGCATTGCTTCTTGCAGGGCTGGAAGTAAGATGGAAAACAGGAAGCTGATGAAGAAGACACTTAAAACAAGTATAGCAAATAAGGGTCTGGAATCTGTAAATTAAACAGAAAAAAAACTGCAGCCAGAGAAAGCATGCAAACTACCCCTGTTTTCTACCAGGAAGGGCTCTCATCACCACTATCACTCACACAGAATGGATAAGAAACTGAAAGTTGTGCTCTACAGCCCATACACAACTCTCATTGACAGACACAGGAGATCTATCATTTAGTAGCTGATAAGAACTGTCACCACAAGCTACCCCTGCACAGGAGCTGGGTATACCTGTCTGTGCTTAAGGGTGAAACAGCATCAGGTCAATAATCCTGACACTGACTGGATGGGTTTTGAACCATCTTAGCTTGCACCCTGTCCCATCCCCTCCACTCTGCTTCCTTCCTTTTAATTCTTCTCACAGGTCTCAAAACCAGCAGCAGTCACTCTGTTGTGGGAAAGAGAAAGAAGAAAGGGAGAGGGCCATGAAAGAAATAAAGGAGTATAAGGAATCACATGGCTGAAACGTGGAACATCAACCTCAAGCCCTCCTAACATTCACATTTTTTCATATTTCAAATTTTCATAATTAACTGTACGAAGAAATGTGATACCAAGCTGTCTCAAAATGACCTGAAACTTAAAAACTTACTTGATTCCCTTTCCTTACCTCTTCATATGTAACATCCTAATTTTTACCTTAAAAGAAGAGATGGCTATTATATCAAAGATTTTATCTGATAGATAGAGGAAGGATATTTTAAGATGGATAAGGACTCAAAAATTTTCAAAGTTCCCATTACTTTCAAAACTGGTGAAAACCATGCAGGCTGAATTGCTGTCTCAGGAATAGGGCATTAATCTTTAGGTATAGGTTTATAATGATACTCTATCTGTATCCATCTGCTCTATTCAGGTAGATGGCCAAGGGCTGTGTGATGACATCAGGAAAACAGTATTTCCTTGAAAACAGAGACAACTGCAAGTGAGAGTCAGGATCAGGTGGCTGGACATACAGTAGTTACCAGGAAAATAATAGCAAATGCAAAATTGGAAACTTTGGTGGAGGAAAAAGGACATGGAAAAAAGTAAAAATGGAAGAGATACCCACTTAGCTGTGCTACAACTTAAATTAAATTACATCTGTGTCTTTCTGGACTTGAAAGATGATTTTAAGATACTGTCTCACACCAGACTATTTCCTAAGACGCTGCAGTGCTTTGGCTCGGATTTATCTTATTTAAATTTAGATTGTACATGTCTAACATTGTATGCGGTTTTATACTTGAGCTCCTCAGGATGGGTCTCCTTTACAGTTCATGGAAGAAAAAAAAAAATAAAAAAAAAAATCCATAACTAGATTGATTTTATCTCTTTCTAAGGAGGATGAGTAAAATAAATTATCTACTCACAAGAAGTGCTTATTTTCCCCAGACACTATAAAAGGAGACTAGACAAACAGCTAAGATTTAGATATCGATATTTCAACAGATGTCTATCTGGTCAAGGTGACATAAGAAACCAAAAGCAGCCAAAAGCATCAACAGCTAACAGATGGTAATGGTAATAATAGGAAACTTTAGCAATATCAGAGACAGAGGGTGAAAAGACTTGAGTATAAATTCTTTGTCTAATGGGGAACAGAAGAGGCACATCTAGATTTCTAAACAGATATTCCTTCCTGAAGGATGACCTTGCTAGAAGGACCAAAATGGAGCTAGGAAAAGCAATATGTTTTTGAACTCTTAACTGGTTTACACAAAGAGAGCTTAAAAACATCCTGTGCAGGATTTAATCCAGTTTCTGGGTGAATTATAATGGATATGGGAATTAAAACTATGAAATCCTGGGTTGCCTAAAGGGTTAAATTTCAGTCTGAGTTTTCTGTATCCATAAACTGCATAGGATAAACTCGGCCCTGATGTTCAACTGTCCTAAATGCCAGTGGGTAAAGCTTTGCTCTCACTGACTCTGCAAGTAGGCTCAGGAACCTGGAGGCCTGAAGATAGTCCTCACCAGTAAAATAAAGGTAACAAAAAGGCACTGAGGACCTTGGCCTTTTCTGCATCTTTTTTGTCACAAGATTTCCTGTCCCACTGAAGAGCAAGCAGGTATTTTTCTTTGCTTTCCTTTTGATGCCAAGGAAAATGCAAAAGTATGAATACACCACCATGATGGGTGGAGATGCACATGAATCCACCCCATACGCAGATAAACAAGTATTTCAAACACAGTTGTTCTCTGAAGAGTGACTGTTTTAATCTATCTGTTGCCAAATACATTAAAAAAAACACAAAAAGATAGGACTGTGATTGTTTTGCTGTTTTGTCTCTGTTAGCAAGACTGACAGCCTATTCTTTGTTAGCTAAAAACAGGTGTTGTAACTCTTATTTTTCCATGGATACGTATAAGACCTAATTTAATGTATGAAAGTTTTTCATATTCATGTTGACGTATTCAGGGAACAACTCTTAGTTATACATTATTTCAGATGAAAGGGACAATTATGTACAGTCTGACCTCCCAGCCAACCTAAGTCCAAAATTATTCTTAATAATACCAGTATCTCATCTACGACTTGTACAAAAGTTGCAGTACTTTTCTCGCTCTAGAGAGCCATCAGTCTTGATTTATGAGACAGAATATTCCTGCACCAGAACAAGGAAGTTGTTCAGTGCTCAGCTACCATTGCCTGATGTACTTGATCTCTAGAATGAATGCATTCATCTTCTGTTTGCAGTGTCATGTTTTAATCTGAAACCTTTCCCTGACTTCTAGGGCCCAGAATGAGTGGCTAGGCTGGTGGTTAATGAT
This sequence comes from Athene cunicularia, assembly GCF_003259725.1. Taxonomy (NCBI): domain Eukaryota; kingdom Metazoa; phylum Chordata; class Aves; order Strigiformes; family Strigidae; genus Athene; species Athene cunicularia. The sequence goes on from NW_020799095.1 coordinate 148,552,332, forward strand.
TAAAGAATTTGAGTTTTTTCCCTACTAAGGTAAACATGAAAACCCACAATACTATTAGCTATTCCTTTGCCTAAAAAGACTACCAAACTGACAAACAAATAAGAAGTGAAATAACACACTAGCTCAACTACATTAGCAATATTTCGCTTCTGCAATAAAGAGAAAAAAAGGAAAAGAATTCTCAAGATCAGCATAGCACCTCGCCTTTTTCTATTCTCCAGAAACTCTAAACGCTCCTGCTGCTGCTTACTAGTGGCAGCTTAAATTCTTTAAGAGAGAATCCAAACATGAGGTGATGCTGAATCCTCAGACTAAGAAAAAAACTATGTGTTTGTGTACAACTAAACAGTAAGTACTTCAAGAAGTTCTCCACAAAACCCTGATGGTAGCTATAGCAACTGCATTCACTGTGTTTTTACTAGAAAACATTTTCTAAAGCTACTTAAGAAAGTACATTTTTTTACCATTATTTATGTATCTAACTTTCAGGCCTTACGATGCAATCACGCTCTCCATTCAGCCTCCACCCTTCCGCCTCCACTTGACATGCATGGCATGTGAGTTGCTGAGGTGACTCTCAAATTCGGGGAAGGAATTTTCTCTCCAAAATTCAGCAGGCTTAAATCTAAACTGCTGAACTGTGTGGCTTTCATTTCCAGCGAAACGTCATGCTGGCACAAGCACTTACATCTCTCAGGCAAATCGGACATCCAAAGAGAGTTACACTTAAAGCAATAACTGGTCTAAGTCCCAGAGCACTATAAAGAGGATGGGAAAAGAAATAATCTTTACGAACCTTAAACTGCTAGATCTAGAGAAAGATTTGCTGTATCAGAATTCTGGATTTATTACTAATAAGCACTGTAAATCAACAAAACTTCAACACTACTTGGGATATGAAAGCTTTGAAGAGCCACTATACTTAATTTGACTTACATAAATTATGCATTTTCATGACACGGTGTTCTCCATATGACTGGCATCATACAGTACAACAACATGTTTGACATTTATCTGTTGAAAGGGATTTTTTTCCCCCTTTGAAATAGCTATGTGAGACCAGATGAGAGTGCTGCTGCTTTCCCCTATTTGAATCAAACACCTGAGCAGAAGACTGCAGCGGGTTTAACGCTTTTCTCTGTTGCTCCCATCTGCACGACCAATAGCTTTGTCTCTTAAGTCTGAGAGAGAAGTAACACTTGCACTTCACACTTATTCTCCCCTTTGAGAAGACAGAATTTTATTTCCGAACCAGAGAAAAGATTGAAAGCATAATGCAGGTCTCCAGTCTTGACGCAGGCCTTCCACTTCTGAACGTTTGTCAGAGTAAATTGCAAAGTATATCTGCTCTCACATGCCCCAAGTCTCTTCTCACTGACAATGGACCGCTTCTTGCTTTTCCACACCACTACATTAGTTTGACATATTGATTCATTTATTCACATGTAGCAGCTTGTCTAACTTGCCTATGACTTCACTAATTAAGAAGAGTTCACCATAAAAAACAAAACAAAACCCACAAAAAAATCCTTTATAGCATATTTTCAGTTTATTCTAAAAGAAAGCTTTGGGATGCCTTTTAGAAAATCTAGTCCATTATTTTTATAAAGCAGTTATATCCACAGAAATGCCACTGGATAGTCATGAGACCAGTGTTTTCCCTGGGTTTAAGTACTTTGTAGGTGAAGTCCGTGTAAGGTTAAAAGCATTAAAAGGCAAAAAACAATGTTAAAAGCTATAAGACAAGTTTCAGCATTAAGACTTTTGATGTCCACTTTAAGATAGCTGCAATTCAGCGTAACAGAAATGCTAATCCTTCTGTCACACATTACTATGATGTTATCACCAATGTTATTCAACATTCCAATATACATATTAAAGAATTATGATACCTGGAAAATATTCACAAGTTGTCATCTTGTTCCTAATAACATCCCAGAGGCAAAAAGATTTCTTCCCTACATACCAATGTACAAAATTGTCAGCTTTATGACTCCTGCTTATGAATTACATGAGGAAGACTCGGTTTCACTGGCAACAATTCAAGAACAGGAAAGTCAGGACAATGAAATGGCTTCAAAGGAACATGAGTTATTGGAAAGATCATGCAAGTGCAGGCTAAGTATTTCAGTTTCATCAGATTCCAAATAGCAGGAATCAATTATTTTTTCGCAGCAGCAAATCTCTGGTATCTCAGAGCCTGGCTCCATCCTGATGTGCAGCTGCAACTCTATGTATTAGTGTAAATCAAAAAGAAAAACTGAAAGGAAAATCAACATCAAAAAAAACCCCAAGCCCCAGTGGAATTACACAAGTGCAAAGTATGATTAAAGCCATGCAGACCCTGATGCTGAGGCTGACCCACCTTTCTGCAGGGGACAAGCTCTTAAAATAAATACGTTACTAAAGCATTTAAATCCATTCAACAGTTACTCTAAGATGACTCTTCTACTTAATGAGAGACTTCTCTTCAACCACAAGTTATAAATAGGAGCATTGCCTTTGCATCGTGTGAATCTCACAGCAAAGGGAACATTTCTAGGGGAAATGCAAAGATTTCATCTAGGACTGGATTGTATTATCCTGTTTCTCATCTTAGGAAAAGACTGAGAGGAGGGAAAAGTATTTTTCCTACCACATGGTTCTCAGCCACGTTAAGACCTACCTTATTTCTGAGCTCTGTCCTGTGGCAGAATGCCTTTCTTGCAGGCTACAGCCCTGCAAGTAAACAGGCAGGGATGGGCAGGATGTGGGCAGAACTTGGGATCGACTCTACCCCTCCCAGGGACCAAAGTAGCCTCACAGCCACCACAAAAGCAGAAGAGAAGGATGGTAACGAAGGGCTATCCCTGCTGTGGTGCCTCCCATGATTACTGCTTGGGCAACGTCTGCCCTCACCCCCTGCCTGGCAACACAGGGGCTCTGCTTATCATCCCTTTCGTCTGCAGGCAGATACACCAGTCTCTGTGCTGGTCCCAGTATCAGCACACATGTACTGCGGAATGCACCGGTATTTGCAGATACCCATTCAATTCAGATCGCTGCCTGGCACTCAAAGGTCAGTGGCTTCTAGTCTGTGATTCCAAGCATTTCCTGATACAATCGCCTAGAGACAGTATTGCCAGAAATGTTCCCGCTCACCTGCTTTAGCTGCAGAGAGCAGTCTGAGTGCACTATTTTTTCATAACTTGTCATATACAAATGTTGAAAAATATTTAAGTCATAAATTGAAATATACAGATTTGACAATTATATTGAAAGCATTAAAAAAGTTATGCACTTGTAGTACTTCAAGTGTTCCTACTGAACTCATCACTTCAGTGGAATCCAGTGAAGACAATTATTTTTTTTAAATACCACAGCCTGAATTATGTGATTCAGAAATGTCTGCAGTCTTTTCTAGCTCTGATGATTTAGTAACACAGCTTGCAAAAAGATCAATGTTCAGACAATCCCACTGGTACCTCAGCCTACCTCTTAGCAAATTAAAGCACTCTGTAATTTTTTATCTGAATGACAGAATCTGCCCCTAAATAAAGGCACCATGGTAGAAGCCTCAATAAATTGGGAGTAATTTTCCACTTAACTCTGTATAACACCAAACACACTGTTGGAAACCCTAAACCACAGATAACTATTGGTAGTGACAGAGCCCTTCTTAAACTTCATGGATATATTCCCAGAAAACATTAAACCTATGGACAGGATTCATTAATTTTCCTATCTCTATTTCCCATTCTGTTCAGACATCTTTTAAACCATGTCCCAAAGAATCGATTTTTACTGTCCAGGAAAGCATCAGTGTGAATAAGGTCAGAGGCCTTTCCCTGAACTTGGGTGATACAATGAAGGACCCTGGAGAAAGAGATATCTGTGCCTTAAATATAGAGTTCCATATAAAGTAATCCCTGAATAATCCCTGAGTTGCCACCCATTCAGAAAATCTTATTTTCAGCACCAACATTTCTCATTAAAAATTTGGGATTTGGGATCCCACAGCCTATAGCATAGAAGCAGGCACTAAAAGAGAGATGCAAGCCACTATTTTTATACATGGCCACCAAAGGAAGCAGCATTTTCAGTAAGATACATTTTCAAATGCATCTTAAAACTCACTTCAGTGGCATCACTGACAGAAGATTTAAATGTTTATCCTCCTTCAGATGTCAATTTTAGCTTTTAATTCCCATTCTTTTCACTTATTGTGGTACATATCAGAGTGATTTTGTACCCCAGGGGTTGAAATTCTTAGTCTTCTGTGATTCAGTTTGACTTCTCCAAGAAGGCCACAAGCTTTTGTGATAACCATCAGCTAAAAAGGAAAACACAAGGTTGCACAGCTCCTAGGACCAAAGGACAGTGCTGCTTCGACTGTGAATCAGGTGGTTTTTAAAAAGATGAAGCAAGCTAAATAATCATTTATATGCCTAGGAAGAAGACTCTGTTCTTGGCAGCAGGCAACACACTTGAAACAGCAGTAATGCCAGAAGCATGAACTGGTGATAACTGATTCTCTTTAAAACCCAGTAAGACAAAATTGTAAAACCTACGAGACCTTCCTGATCACTCATCTACTGCTCAGGAGTCTGGGTGCTGCTCTTAGCACTGTCATAGCTCCCAAGCAACATAGGAAGCTACGAAAATGGAGATTTGTATGACAAAAAGGGACTTAATAAATAAACAACACAGGCAGACGGTGGGACAAATAAAGGTAGGTTGGACAAATCCATTCCTCAAATCTTTTTTCAGCCTGCTTATGTCTCCTGAAGCATAACTGTATATCCTCATCTCTTGTTTCACTGATGGTCCCTGTTACAGCACCTTGGGGAATTTTGGCAGGGGAACAGTTCAAAGTCAGGCTCTACCCTAAAGAGTTACCCGTGATTTACCATTGGTAGTTCCTCCAAATTTCTCAATCCTGAGTGAGCCTTTTGAAGTGCTAAAATAAAATGGTCCCCCCATCTGATCTTCAAGATGCCAGCACGCCTCAAGTCTCCCATCAGGATACATCTCCCAGAAAGTCTCTGTTACAAACTGAATTAGAAACAGGTCCTGGAGGGATGAGAAAAGTGTTATAATCAGGTGCTTCACCTGTCACCTGGTCTTTAAATGGGCAATTTTTCACAGAGGGGGCTTGGACACTGAAGAGTTTGTTTTGCATAAGGCTGCTGTGACAGAACAGGAGTTAAACTCAGCCCATCAGTCCATGTCTTGCACCAAAAGGTAAGCCCTCCTCTCCCACATTACCTCTGCCGGGACAGGAGCAAAGCGTGTCCTGTTTACCAGACATGACCCGTGTGCCAAAAGAGTTTACAATCTAATTGACAGGATTTCGCAAAACCTGTGAGTACACAGTCATAAAGGATTCGAAGGGGATTAATTGACTCCTCACCCTTCCCTTTCTTAAGGAGAGTTTTTAAGGAGAAAAACCCTTCTATCAGCTCCACTGCCATCCAACACAGCATCATGTCACAGAACAGAGAAGGGATTAGCACTTATCATCTGATCAGGCAAACAAGTTAGCTAAACAAGAAGAGCTGGTAATGAGGCAGAAAAGCTCTATGCACAAAGGCATGGATCCTCCCACCTAGTCATGGATCAAGAGTATTCGTAATACTGTTATTCAATTGAGAGACTTCATAGATACAGGCCGATTTCTGCAGACAGCATAGAACTGTCAATGGAAAAATCCATGCTCTGTGAAGCCTTTTTGTGTCAAATCAGAATTAATAAACATTATCCCGTTTATAACAAGAATAAGTTAAATGATCATTCATGTAATCATCTGTTTTACAGAAAACTGTTGCCATGTTCCAGCAATTTTTTTTGCTGGTTTCAAGGCAAGGAAACATTGTCTTCACATCAGCATTGTCTTAAATTGCCTACAGGAGGGTGCCTAAATCAAACCCAAACGCTAGTACTCCCCAATATAATCCCTCTTCCTGCATGGGCCCTGGAGGAGAGAAAGAAGAGCTTTCTTAAGATAATGAGCAGTCCAACAGCCCAATACTCCCTATCTCTTATATATATGATGGAGCACTTAGCTACATGACATCACTGTCACACTGTGTTATCGCCTGAAAGATCCTAAATCTGATACCTGGGATAAAATTGTCACATCATCCTGCTACAGCTATTCCAGACCTTCCTGCTCACCTAAACTGCTCATTTAAATCAATACAAAACTTTTCTGCAGTGCTAATTTATTGAGAGAGAGAGATGCCACTGCATGTTGGCCAACGGCCATGCCTCCTGCCCCACCCCCCCCCCCCCCCCCCCCCCCCCCCCCCCCCCCCCCCCCCCCCCCCCC
>NW_020799095.1:148558691-148568070 GCF_003259725.1 Athene cunicularia
CTGCCCCACCCCCCCCACCCCCCCCCAAGCTTGCCTGTGGGGAATGCAGTCCTGCTAGTTAACTCTGCTGAGTGATGCTCTGAGGCCTTATTGAAATTATGGGGATTAATCTGACCAAATACTGATTTACAGTGTAGTTGTCTATATTTGAGTAAACCACCTACCAGCCCTTTATAATCCACAGAGAGGAAGAGACATTTCTAGGGAGTAATACATTTCAAACAGGTCAGATGAATCATCCTGCAAAGCCTCTTATTTTCTTTCCCTAGCTCTAAAGGTAGCAAGGGTGTCTGGCTGAGCAGAGGAGTCTCCAACAGATATCTAGAACTAGATGAGGTGACCCATCATGACATCTTGGCTGGAACGGGCCCATCTCCCGACATACTCAGCCTCTCTGCTCAAGGCAGACAGATCCAAGAGAGGTTAAATGCCACACAAACTTGTGGCACAGCCAGTGCCCTGGGGCTATGTCCATCCATGCCACATGCCATGGCAATTATTTAAGGGAATTCAGCCCATGCTATGATGAATCTTCAAGTCATTGATGAAGAGGACAAAGGCATACAGCTAAGGGAAGAAGTGACACTAGTTAACACAGAATTGTCCCTGCTTATTTCTGATGGGTTTTTTTTCTTGTTAGGGTTAGTTTGTTGTTTTTTGGTTTTTTTTTCTTATGAATCCTGAAGACCTACAAAGCTGCCAGCAACTCCTCCAACTAGGGGGACAGGCTCCCCAAAACTGTGAGCTTCCTCTGTGGCTTCCTTGGCTGGGTAGAACCTCCCTTATGGGTTATTACCTTCAAAAATACCCTGCGGGAGAGAGACAGGGAGCAAAACCATAGATATGGAAATGAGAAATTGAAGTAAGAATAAGTAGTTTTGCATTGTTTATCATACTAGTGGAATATGCCATAAGGGTACTTCATGCTTTATCTGTTTTGCTGTGTGCTGTTATCAGTCTTAGCTTAGAAACTGCTGAAGGGAAGGTGATTTCTGTTTATATACAGCTCAATCGGATGGTGTCCTGGAAAGCAGCATTCCTCCGACTTCCCTGTATCACCGCTTCTAAAATTAGCAACTTAATTTTATAGCCCACTCATAACTGCCACAGCCTTCCTGGGGTCATGGCCTGTAGTCAGGGAGCAGCTGCTAAGGGAAGTGAAAAGGATGCTAAGGGATGAAAATATGACGATAGAGATAACTACTGAAAATGAAAAATAAAAGTCGAAGGTGGCAATAAAAAAGACAGAACAGTGAATTAAAAATAAGAGAAAGTAGTCAGGAATGCACAAATAACTTGAGTGAAAAATAACAGAAATGCACTCGGTAATAAACCCAAGAAATGGCAAAGAAAGAAGCTAAAATAAGCCCACTCGTAAACTGTTTTAATTTCAGGAATCAATCATAAAAGTACTTACCCGTATAATTAAGAAAAGCCTCCAGAAAACATAAAAAACACTTTTAGAAATACTCTAGAGGTGGTGCCATAATTAAACAGTAAAGCAGGACAGGGGAAATTGCTTTGAAACAACTGAAGCACAAGGTGGCTTATGAAATGTCAGACTTGAACAAAGGTTGTCAACCCATCTGTTAGGAATGAGCAATTCACTCCTGCTCCAGCCTCCCAGAGCAGCTGAACAGTTTTATTACTTATGCTAAAGTGTTGTCCGTTACAAAAAGATATTTTTTTTTTCTTCCCACTGCAGCAACTTGAAGTCACTGGCCTCTGCAGAAATACATCATCAGGCCCCATGTTCAGACCGAGAGCATCCTCAGCTGTGAAGCAGCACAGTATAAATGAGATTTGAGCTTTGCCAGTGCTCACACAGGACCAGCCGAATTTCAGGTGCTACAAAAGGGCTGTGACTCGATGTCCCTTAGCAGGTACTGAATTAATATCCCAGTCAGGAGTTAAAACCTCTGTGACTGATGTAGTCAGTGGGGTTTGTTGAAGATTTTCTGGTATATCTTGCAAAGATCAGCACTGAGCACCCGCCTCTTATCAAGTACTACAATAGACTGAAAACCATGTGTTCCTTTCCATCCCTACCTCACCATTTCATTAGGGTATTTTACTTACTATGGATGAAAACTGTGTCCTACCACTGAAATGGATAAGGGTTGCAGGGATGTCCAGTACAAGAAGTGCTTTGAAATGGGTACCAGCTGTTGTTTCCTTTCTAAGAACTGCAGTGGTAATCAAGACAGTCCATGCAGATTATTTGTAGCCTTTATCTGCTGATGAAATTGGAATTACTGAAGTTTTGTCATACAAGTGGTAATTAGTTTTATACTAAATGTGGAGCCAACAGAAATCCCCTAAGTATCTCCAACTCTAAACTTTCCAGCTCAAAGAAAATCTTTGCAATTGATATGCAGAATAATTCTTCTTATGACAATCAATATACGCCTGGTTTCTCTGGAAAGCAATACCTAGATGATGCCAATAGGCATATCTGGCAACATAGTTAAGCAAACAGCACTGCAAAAATTGCACTTGGGTAATATGCAGTCAAAACACAACCAAATGTTGGCTAAGCTTAGATCAAAGAGCATGGGTCCAAAAATATTTAAAACTGTCAATGGTTTAAACTTCCTCTCATATGTGATTTGAAATATGGCAGTTTTGGCATCTTTTATTGAAATCACTTAAGAATCAATATTTGGGACATAACAATAATCAAATCAAGGTGCTTAAAACGAACTCAAGGGATCCTTCTATTTTGCAAAGAATCAAAGATTAATTTCTAAGGAACTGAATCAATGAAAAGTAAATAGATTCTGATAAGCTGGGGAAGGATAGCTTACATCTACTGCATAGTAGATAAGCTCTGTGATAGCAGTACTCCCTGAGCAAAGGAAATCTAGACAACTGCATAATCAGGACTGACAGCACTTGCAAAATATGACCCATAACTCAATTTCATTCATTCCTAATGAATTGTCAAGGCTAACATAGCTTGGAGAAGCTTTGTGACATGTAACCAGATCACGTCCAGGTTTTGCACTTTCTGGCCAGCTCTGCAGCCCCATCCACCCTGGTGTGGGATTTGTGAGTCTTCAGTGGGCTCTCAGGATGAGCTGCATCGCTGTTTCTGTGGCACAAGGGTTTGCAAGCACATGCCACGGCTCATGGGTACCTGCTCCCTCTATTGCTAAATTTCCTCCATACTAGGGAAGAAATGGGAAGTTTTTAAAAAGTATTCATAGTGTTTTACAGGACGAAGCCTTTTAAAGTCAAAATACTTGCAGAAATCTCAGGCTTTTGTTTGTCACTGTACACAAAGATACCTGGTATTTACCATGAAAACCTCAGTATAATAAAGAATGACAACCCAGACCACTTTCATTCTCCCAAGCAAAGAAACTAGATTTTTAGGTTGTTTCTAGCAGCACAAGGAAACAAAAGCTATCTTGCTACTTGCATCATCTGTGACGTGAAATTAATTTTGCACTAACCAGTAGAAAGTAAAATATCTGTTGTATATCAGTAAAGTTTATTATAGAGGTGGATTGTTTCTGTTTTTCCCCACTTCAGATTAAATCTCTAATCTGTACCACAAGACCTTGGCAGGTGCTATACCCACCATCTACCCACCTACTGCCAGTCCCGAACGTTTTCTCAAGGCAGTAATAATGTGTGCATGTTTCTTCCCTGCCAGGTAGACTATCAGCTATTTAATCTTCATAGACCTTTTAGTAATGCTGAAAAATAAATATTATCAGCTCCCTCCCACCATCATATTCAGACTAGGAACGATTATGCAATTTTTCCCTCAACCAGAACTGTCAGTCCTGTTTTGCCGATCATATTTACATGATAAAATATTTTAGCCTAGTCAGTGGAGCTGGACGTCAGGAGTAGAGCTGGGAGAAGAAATCATTGCACACTTCCCACCACACCACACCACACCCCCAGCCAAGCTCCACTGCTGGGGATGTCAGCCTGGGGTTTGTAATTGTTGGTCACATCCCCAGGGCAGCCAGCCACACACAGCACATGCAAAGGAGATCATATAAAGGAAAGGAAAAGTCCTGACATGGAAAACAACGGTTGTAGGCCTCTCAGTGTTGCAATACTATCTCTGAATAGAAGACCACATCATTTTTGTTCACATTTCTCAATAACTGGAGCACAGACACACTGCAAGAGTCATGGTAGTGGGCTGGAAGCTCAGTAAAGTAACTTCACACACTTATCTCGGACACAAAAAAAAGGGGACCTGCCTGCTTCACTCTGCAGCTTCCTTACTCTTCATGGTTTCAGAGCCATGCCAGGGCAAATCTGGGTTCCCTGGGTCTCATCCCCCCACATAAAACAGCTATAGACAGATTTTTTCATCAGTGACACGCTCCAGGGCAGAATGGGAAAAAGATGAGAGAGGACAAGTCATTCCATACTTCTGAATAATGGATCTAGCTAGTCTCTCCTTGCAGCTCAAATTTTGGAAATGTTGCCAATCATTAGAGAATATATTACTCAATTAATAAGAAATCAGAATGCTTTGAGCTAATAAAACCTTTCTTCTTTTTTTTTTTTTTCCCTTTTTTTTTTTTTTTAGGATCTCAAGGTCACAACTGATGTAAGACCACCTTCTAATATTATTTCTTATTCACAGGTAGAACTGTGCACAGACTCAGTGACTTGCTAAAGGCTGTGCAGCACATCTGCCAGAGCAACATCCTCTGTCCATGGCTTTTTAGCTGTAACGTTAAGGCAAAAATCCTTAACTTCACCTGTAATTTCATGACCCTTGATGTCATTTATAAATCATTAACATGTGCTCTCCCCTGGAAACCACCCCAAAACCTAGCAGTGTATTTCAAACAGAATTTGAAATGGAAAACTGTAAAATAAATGGTATGATTTATTACCTCACAAGATGTCACGCTTGCCAAGGAGAATATAACTCTGAGTGCAGCTTGAGCAAACCACTTCAAGGCTTAAGATGCACAAGTCTCCCAAAAGCACAATGGGAGCTCTTTGCGGAAGCTTCTTTCTCTGAAAAATACATGCCTCTGCTTGACTCCACTAACTGAGCTGAGGCAGAGTCATCTCAGCCAAGCTTTGCTCATGCCAACTTCAGAAGCCTGATGTGACTTCGATTGAAGAGGACCACAAAACCTTCAGCAGCAATTGCAACAGGACATTAGGAAAACAAGTAAAATGAAGTACATGATGGAAGAAAATGAGAGGGTGAGCTTGTGTCCAAATATAATTAGTTTCTGATACAATAATTCTCCTGCTTTTCTCCTGTTCTACCTACATTTACTACAAGAATTTCAAAATACATTCCAAATTGCTCAGTTACACTTGAGTGATTTCTGTAGATGCTGTCTCCTCCTTTACTCATTCCCAAAAATTGACGTCTCATGCCCCATCTTCGTAAGAGTTGGTAGTGGCCAATACAAAGGGAGTAGTATCCACTAAGGACCCAAAAATACTGTCTTTAGACTCATTTGGCCAAAGAAAGACCTGCAGGAATTACTTCTCTCTAAAGAGCTAGATGTAAAGGCAGAAATGCACTGCCACATCTTCCTTGCTAGGGAAAATAAGAGTTGGAAAGGCTGGAAGGGGATATTTCAGTGTCACGGGAGACAATACATAAAGTTTGGCATTGTCTGAACAGCTGAAATAGTCTGGTATCACCTGTATTATTCAGGTATGGTGGTACAGACAAGATGTTGATATAATGCAGAGTTTTTTTCCTAAAGGTTTTGCTCCTCATTATGAGAAAGATTTTAAGAATGCTTTTTTAAAGGGAGGAATTGCTATCACCCAGCAGTGATTAATCAAAACAGGTTTTAGAAGAAACTGTTGCAGCATGACAAATTGAAATATCCTTTGAAGCCAAGATAATTATCGAACGAATCTCAGAAACGTATTTTAGCAAGAAAGTTATCACATGCTGCAAACAAAAGCATTCTTTTATTCATATTATTTGCAGTATCATAATCTCCAGAATCAAAAGCAAGCTAGGTCTGGCATGTAGCAAAGATGTTTGCCCTAAAACTGCATGAAATGTCAGCAGAAGTACGAAAAGACTTATGTGTAAGTATAGGTGCCACAGACATGCTCACCCACACATTGTCTGGGTCTCTGAGCTCAGAAAAAGCTTCCCACAGAAACAAACTAATTCTTCGACCTAATTCTTCCTGTTAGGTCCCCATTGGGGACCTTGTTCTTCCACCATACTAACATGAGTCATATTCATGAGTCATACAGATACTTCCCCCACAATAACTCTTCCATCATATGTTCTATTCTAAGCCAAAGCCTCTTCTCATTCATGGCATTGGTCTCACTCAAATTAGAAAGAATACTATTTGCACTGATAAAAGAAGCAAGACTTGACCCCAAACTGATCCCAAGAGAGAGCGGCACCATTATCTGTGGTTTTGGAAGTCACTAGACATGGTTTCTTCCCTTCATGTTGCAATGTGTTGAGGACTGCCCTTCTGCAAGTTACGTGGAAGAATTCTACCCCAAACCAGATGACATTTATCAGTTTGTAGGCTGCCCATTGCTAAGTTCAGAATGGGACTTCTCAGAGGCTTGGCCTCACCAAAAAGGATCCCAAAACAGCATATTTCCTCTTATTAGAAGCAACAGCAACGCATTTACTGAAGATACACAATAAATCTGCAATACCTAGTCAGAACTTTCTTTTGCAATAATATTACATTAATACTTCACTGATGTAGAGTCGAATATATATCTTCATGTACTTGATATATCTTACTGGAAATTACTATTGTGGACAAGGAGCATAGTCTTTGTATATTCAGAATAGCAGCATCACACTGGGAAAGACAAATGACGGTAGAAGGATTGAAACGTCAGTGAAAACTACTAAATGCTTACTCTTAACAATAAAAAAGTCATGGAGCTTTAGAAGTGGAATAAACCTTGCAATCGCCTGCCTAACCTATTTGAGAAACTCCCCCTACTATTTTTTCAATTAGTATTTATGCTTCAGTATTTATACAAAACTCCCCTGAATCAGATGTCTAAACAGGCATTCGTAGAAGAGGAGATTCAGGCACACTTCTAGAGTAATCCTGGCTGGAAATTAAGCACACAGTTACACAGATAGATTCTGCAGGTGCATCTTCCTGAGAATGATTCCATTAGTGTCCACACCGCACAGATGGGCTGTGTTATTTTAAGGTCTTAATCAAAATACGTGCAAACAGGCACAGCACCGCGTGCATACTAATGCCTGTGGAGTGTCAGCTGTGAAGCAGTCAGTACACTTTTTTAAGAACACTAGCTATGTAAAAACACAGAAGCGAAAGAAGTGCTGAATTAGGCAGCTTAGAGGAAGACTTAGAGGCTATAGCTAGAAAGTGATGCACAGCAAATTTGTAATAAATATACACTGAAGAAAACATTATCCTGTTAATATGGCATAGTATTCCCACATACTGATGGAAACTGAAGTGTCACACAGATGGAATAGAGCAAAGTGTCAGGTCATCAAAATCCCAAGGTATATATGATTAGGAGAATCAACCCTAATATTAATCATATATAGTAAATATAATGTAAACCTGACATCTATAAACCTCCTGTCAGCTCTGCACTTTTTCAGTGGCTTTCCTCCATGAGGGCATTGCCACTCCTCAGTCTCTTCTTTATTAGTGAAGGCAATTTGCATCCACTAATCACAACTCAAGGGCTGAGCCAGACCCAAGTTCAGAGGACAGACTCATGTAGCAGTCTGTGGTCTGAAAAGTTTGTTGATTATAGAAAAAAATAAACCCTGTTTAAGAATAGTGTAACACAGTTCCTTTTGGATTTTCCTTCTCAAGAGTCAGATCCTGTTCCTGCATGTCCGCATACTTAAGGAAAAAAAAAAAAATTTCTTCTTTTGAACTTGAGCTGCCTCCCTGTGCAAGGGAAAAATTAAAAGGAACGGACAAAGCAAAGGTTGTGTTCAGAGTCACGGTGCGCCGGGTGCCAGGCTTGTAAACCCAAAAGTGTCCCCTTACCTGCACAAGCACAGCACCACCCAAAGTGGTACCTGGTGCCCGGGTGCTGAGCGCTCCGCGGGGCCGGCAGCCCCGCCGGGACCTGTGGTGGCGATGGGCGGGCAGGGGCAGGAGCACACGCACAGACAGACGGACCCGGACACACGGACCGGCACTCAGAGGGACACACACACACACACACACACACACACACGCCCCTGCGCACACCAGCGCTCACTGGGAGGTGGTGGTGACAGGGCGGGGGTCGGCAAAATGCAGCATCCTCTGCCCACCCTCCCGCGGCCCGGCGGGGGAAACCAGGGGGAGGAAGAGGAAGAGAAGAGAAAGAGAAGAGAAGAGAAGAGAAGAGAAGAGAAGAGAAGAGAAGAGAAGAGAAGAGAAGAGAAGAGAAGAGAAGAGAAGAGAAGAGAAGAGAAGAGAAGAGAAGAGAAGAGAAGAGAAGAGAAGAGAAGAGAAGAGAAGAGAAGAGAAGAGAAGAGAAGAGAAGAGAAGAGAAGAGAAGAGAAGAGAAGAGAAGAGAAGAGAAGAGAAGAGAAGAGAAGAGAAGAGAAGAGAAGAGAAGAGAAGAGAAGAGAAGAGAAGAGAAGAGAAGAGAAGAGAAGAGAAGAGAAGAGAAGAGAAGAGAAGAGAAGAGAAGAGAAGAGAAGAGAAGAGAAGAGAAGAGAAGAGAAGAGAAGAGAAGAGAAGAGAAGAGAAGAGAAGAGAAGAGAAGAGAAGAGAAGAGAAGAGAAGAGAAGAGAAGAGAAGAGAAGAGAAGAGAAGAGAAGAGAAGAGAAGAGAAGAGAAGAGAAGAGAAGAGAAGAGAAGAGAAGAGAAGAGAAGAGAAGAGAAGAGAAGAGAAGAGAAGAGAAGAGAAGAGAAGAGAAGAGAAGAGAAGAGAAGAGAAGAGAAGAGAAGAGAAGAGAAGAGAAGAGAAGAGAAGAGAAGAGAAGAGAAGAGAAGAGAAGAGAAGAGAAGAGAAGAGAAGAGAAGAGAAGAGAAGAGAAGAGAAGAGAAGAGAAGAGAAGAGAAGAGAAGAGAAGAGAAGAGAAGAGAAGAGAAGAGAAGAGAAGAGAAGAGAAGAGAAGAGAAGAGAAGAGAAGAGAAGAGAAGAGAAGAGAAGAGAAGAGAAGAGAAGAGAAGAGAAGAGAAGAGAAGAGAAGAGAAGAGAAGAGAAGAGAAGAGAAGAGAAGAGAAGAGAAGAGAAGAGAAGAGAAGAGAAGAGAAGAGAAGAGAAGAGAAGAGAAGAGAAGAGAAGAGAAGAGAAGAGAAGAGAAGAGAAGAGAAGAGAAGAGAAGAGAAGAGAAGAGAAGAGAAGAGAAGAGAAGAGAAGAGAAGAGAAGAGAAGAGAAGAGAAGAGAAGAGAAGAGAAGAGAAGAGAAGAGAAGAGAAGAGAAGAGAAGAGA
>NW_020799095.1:148568120-148589202 GCF_003259725.1 Athene cunicularia
ACGGGGGGGTGCGAAAGGACAGCGCGCCGAGATCCGGGGGCTGAGACCTGGGGGGCTGAGAGATGTGGGGGATGAGGGAGATGTTTGAGGGCAGCAGGGGAGGTGCCGACCCAAGGGGGGTGTGGGGCAACATGAGCCCCCTGCGCCCCGAGAAGGGGGGCAGAGAGATGACCCCCCCCGGGAGGGGGCAGAGAACCGGAGGGAGACCTGTCCCCAGAAGAGTGGGAGGAAATGTCCTTTCTGGTTTAGCAAACAGGTGGCTTCTGCTTTTACCTCCTCCCTGAGCTCGCTGCCTAAATAAAAAGCCCTCGCTGGGATATTTTTGCTTGAATTTCAACTCTGACTTGTCTGCTGCAGCCACTAGTCCTTCAGCCCTCCTCCAGACACATCCTTCCATGTCCGCTGCTGCCACACATGAGAGTTGCAAATTACCGACCGTAGCTTCTCCCCACTAAGAAGCATTTTGATCGCTGCCCCCCTCTGTTCCATCAGGGATGGATGTCCATCAGCGTGGGCTGTGAGCCTCACAAAGCACCCCAGTCAGTCCCAAACTGCTGGTCTCAAATGGGGGCCAAAGGACATACGAAGGTTATCATCAGTGCCCTGCATTTCCATGTACTTACTCAGCATAGCTGGAAATGTGTTTGTGTCTTGAGCTGATCTGTGAGCCAGGATCTAGAGCAGGTTATGGAGATATTCCTGCATCTGCTAAAATTTCCCAGTGCAGGACTGACAGGTCATCAGACTTGAGGCGGCTCAGCTCCATGAATGCCAACACAGCTTTGATGGCAGATTATAGTTTTATTTTACCTGGTCTGTCTGCTACATGGTACCAACAAATGCAAAAACTGATTTCTGTTGTTACAGCTCACCCTCAAGCTGAAGGAGCACTGCAGATACCTCTCCACAAAGTTTTCAGTTTTCCAGAAAAAAATCATTGACCAAAGTCAGTTTGTCGTATTTGAAAAATTATTGGGGAATATGTTTTCATTATATCTATATCTATATCTATATATATATAGATATATAGATATATAGATATATGTAATCATAGAATGGTTTGAGTTGGAAGGGACCTTAAAGATCATCTCGTCCCAACCCCCTGCCATGGGCAGGGACACCTTCCACTTGCCCAGGTTGCCCAAAGCCCCGTCCAACCTGGCCTTGAACCCTTCCAGGGAGGGGGCAGCCACAGCTTCTCTGGGCAACCCGTGCCAGAGCCTCACCACCCTCACAGTAAAGAATTCCTTCCTTATATCTAATTTAAATCTACCCTCTTTCAGTTTAAACTGAAACAAGTAACCCCTCGTCCTATCACTATATTCCCTGATAAATGTATGTCTAATTTCAGTTTTTAAAATAGATGTACATAATTCCAATGGTTTGATGAAAAAAATTATTTAACATAATTTTTTTTTTAAAGTATTTAAAGTATTTTAGCATTCTTTAAAGTATTTTAGCATTCTGTAGCAGTTACTGGCAGGTGGGAGACTAAACTGAACTAGATGCTGTTTTTCCATTTGGCCTCTCTCACCAGGTGCCTGTCTATGTCTGGCAAGTGCTCACTGTGACCTAACACAGAGGAGAAAGGTCCAACTGCTCCCTGCCATACGGATCTGTGGGTCTTTGCCTCCGATTGCTGTTGGAATGATACAGAGTTAGAGGGGGCAGATTATAGGGTGCTCACAAACTACCCCCATGTGCTCCAGGGCACCCAGAGTGCTCAGGAGGTCAGTGAGCCACTGTGCACCTCTAAGGGGTTTCTTCCTACATAATAACTCCAGCTTCCCTTTACACCAGGATATCCATACAGATAAAAATCTTTTGACAAACACAGAGGTTAAGTGGAATTACTCCACTTTATTTGAGGGATGAAAGCCTGTGGTGCATGCAGTTAAAACGTGCTGAACTGGTGAGGATTTCTGCCCTATAAGATGCCTATGGCAGGTCTGTAAGCCCTCTTGCCAGTGACCCATGTTGTTTTCACCCACCCCAGTCTCCTCCCTGCTACTGCTGATAAGACAAGGTGTAATAACGCTACCCCTTTGCATGCTATTAAGACCAACTCAAGGCCAGCCTGTGCATTTGTAAGAGACATGTTTCATCTATCAGTTCTTCCTTCCTTGGGCAAGACACATTCCTTATCTTCTGTGTGGGTACAGAAAGACTTTGCTTATGAAGAAGCATCATCACCTTTACTGTTCCCTTTCAGGTTCCCTGCAGGGTTCATTACCTCAATAGGATTGAGAGTCCGGTTCAGTAGAGCACTTGGGTACATATTTACTGAATTGGGACTTGAAGTTAGTGTTCATAGTGTGTCTGTTTAAAATGTCTTTGCAGGATTGTATTTCAGTCACATATTGGAAAATCTGCTCAAATATTTATTTATTTATTCTTCAGAAAAGAACCATCTGTAAGTAAGTGCAGGAAGGTGAGAGATTTCTTGAGGACTCACAATCTGCTTAACCTCTGCCCAGCCTCTGGAGTGGTTGCATGGTTTATTCACAGCTCTACCATCAGAATCGGCCTTTCGTTAGTCTACAAAAAGCAGATGCAGTACCTAATCCTGCATATGCATGTATACCTCTGAAAAGGAAACACCTGTCTCAGACTGTTCCCATTCCAGCATTCACAAACTGCATCAAAAGAAACAGGAGGATAGGGGTTGCTCAACTCTAGACCAAAGTAGCAAACCAAATTTTTTTCCATTATTGAGTGCTTCAGTCCCTATGCCAACTTCCTCCATACCTTTTGCTTCAGGCTGCTTTATTTTTCAACCCAATGTTTGATTAAATATTATCTTCACTTAATGTCAAAATGTTAAGTCTATGGATGCCAGTGGTTTTCTTCCTAAAGCTTCACCTTCCCAAGAATTTGGTGACACTAACAGGAAAGGGATCCTTTCACCAGCACATTAGCTTGATCAGCTGTAAGAGATTAAACCAAGTGGTGTATCAAGATGAGTGATGCATACAGTGAAGAAAATCTAATATCCTCACTCTAACAGTGGCCTAGTATGTATTTGTATTTTGCAGCTGTTAGCATTTCAGTTACTGCAACATAATAATAATCTGTGAACATACTTCACGCACCCCCAGTTGTTAAAGTTTTTGCTTCTCTTTATATTGTACCAAGGTGATAAAGAGAAAGGAAATCATTCCTCTTTGCAGATATTTTGTCTCTAGTGATCTGGGAAAGAAACATAAACTATTAGGAAGATGTAGATGGTAATTCAAGATGCTGTCTTAATAGGATTTCTACTGGAAACAGCACTGAACCAGCAGCTCAGAGGGCTATGACAATTGTCGATGCATGGATACATAACTCAGTTTTCCCACATTTTGCAGTTCTTTCTGTTCTGATTGTGAGCCTTTAATTTCCATTTTCACCCTGGGGTTAGGAATATAAGAGATGGCTGTACCACATCAGGCAGAAGGTCTGTGTAGCCTGATATATTATCCTCAGGAATGGATGCCTCAGCAGGTGTGTAAGAAAACAGTAATCATTCCACAATGCTTCCCCAGAATAGCTCCTCTGTCTGCAATTGTGGTGTGGGGATTTCCTCACAAAGACATGGTGTGTGGCTTGAACAGCTCACAGTCTTTTCTTCTTCAGTAAATTTGAGCAACCACATGTAAATCCATATAAATATTCCTTCCAAACGTTTTGTGGTAACATATTCCGCAGTAGTTCACTCCCAGGAATTACGCAGTCTGCAAATCACAGCGCCTTCGCTGCCTGAAACAACTGGTTTAATCACAAATACAACCATATCACCATAGCCATCAGCCAGGGTTTGTTTTCCAGTAACTTTGCTGCAGTTTTGTAGTGCTTTTTCTTCTGACTGGTATGTCAGGTCTCTTGACAGGTCTCTTTTACAAATTTCCTGAAAATTCTGGTGCTGACAAGGCTCAGATCAGTAGCTGTGTGTTGGCAACTCATAAATTTCTAGGAGCAGGGAATTACATCTCTGGGGAATACTCCTGTGCCTTTTATATTTTTATATATATCCTCTGGTACAGATTATGTGTTATAGTCCCAAACGGCTTACATTTCAAAGCATGAAGGATTCAAATTGTGTCTCTTAAAAAAAAGTCTATCTAGCATAGAAATGGTTTTTTTCTTTCCTGCAGTGTTGAATTTCCTATGCCAAAACCTATTAAAAGCAATGAAAGAAAAATACTAAATCCTGCAGTCGAATATATGTGCTGTCTTGTGTTGCATTATGCATCGTGTGCTCTATCATGCTATTGTGCTCTATGTCATGGTTTAGTTTGTAAGAGGTTTTATATGATACATGTATCATGACACTATGCTATTTTGGTCTTGCTTGTTATTACCTTATTTTGTCTCACTAATTTGTTAGTGAATGTCAGGATTTGTAATTCCCAAATCTCGACTAATAAATAATTTCTGTTTGATGACCGTTGCATGCAACACTTTGTAACTGAAAGTTACAGTCATGAAATTAGGAATCCTCACAGTTTAGTGAGAAGACTTGTAAAGTTATCTAACAACAAATAGAATTTCTACTAATCCTACAGTACTTTTTGAAATAAAACCTTAAAGACTGAAGAGAAACAGAACAAAAATAGAAAACAACCACCACCATCATGAGCAAAGGCTGTCAAAATTTGATGCCTGCTCTGCAGGAAGATCACTCTTTAGTTGGTTCCTTGAGCCATATATAATTAATTCCTGTACCGATAACCCCAGCTATATTTAAATCCCATTTAATCTAAAACAGTTGTAAGAAGAATAATAACTCAAATAATTATTCTTGTTATATTCTAAGTATTCCTTGTTTTCTGACTTATCTAAGGATAGACTCATACTGCCATCTCTCTAAAGCAGAGTGTTTATGTTTATCCATGTCCACAGTCACCAACTTCTGAGTCTTTGCTCACAAATCACCTTTATAAAAATGTAACCCTTAATTTGATGAGGTGGGAGATATTGTACCTAAACCGTATCACAAGTGCAATATTTAATAAGACCTCATTTTTCTTCTCTGTGTAATTTGGGATAGAAAATGCTATGCTAGAGAAAATCAGAAAAATGTCTTTATGATGGCCTAACCTTTTAAAAATCATTTTTGTAAAGCATAACTGTTTAAAGCAGCTCATTGGGCTGATATATGAGCAGGATGCATAGTAGAACAAAGTTCTATATACATATATAATAAATGATTAATCACATGGCTCTCTCCACGATAGTCTGCAAAAGCAATGAAAAAGCCAAACTATAATTTAGTTCTAGTTAGTTATATAAATATCAAAGAAAGCCAAGTATCACATCATTTACATAAGTCTGTTTTAATTATTGCAAATTAAGACTACTGGTAGATTTAGTAGCTTCTGTAAATCAGATAGCTGATCACAGGTGATAGTACAGTTCTATAATTAAATGCTGTTTCTTCTATCCAGCTATAGGTGATCAACTTCTGTGGTGCTGAGTTCTGGAGCAAGATTAGAAATCACATCATACTTGAAATCAGGACACTTTTAATGATATTGATACAGTGGAAGGGGTTCTTCTGAATATGTCTATCACTCAGTGACTCAACTAGTCAATGAATTGGAAAATGGAGCTTGCCTGACCGACTAGTACTGAACAGTTTTCTTCCTGTTTATTGAACAACGTTTCAAGGATTTGCCTGGAGTGCACTTCAAATTCACATTTCCTTGCAATATGGTAAATCAACATCACTGCCTCTTGACTGGGATTTGAATGGAGCCGAAGTGGAACGTGTCTTTGGTAGCTGAAAGCAAAACCTAAATGCAGTATCTCCATCCCTGTTAAGACAGTGAGACGTCTGTCTTCCCCTCTTCCACCTACATCTCGGTATTCTTACAATCAGCAAAGAATCTGGAATTCCACAGTCCTAATTCATTTACGGACACCCCTGCTCACTGAACTCAAAGGCATTACGATGCTCAGAGTAGAACTCAATGTTGAATATCAGCCATACATTTGTGTGTGTAGTTCACCTTTAAAAATGAGCAAAGGGGGCGGTTTTCAGTCTCTTCGTGAGAATGTAATGCAGACTGAGAGAAAAGGTACATGCTACACACCATCTTTCTCAGTAATCCTACTTTTGCATATATTCTTTCTTTAAGACTAATATTTCATTGAAAGCAATCAGTTACTCTTTGTACAGAGACAAATAACAGCAGCAGGAATTAAAGAATCATAGAGTCAGGGAATCATTTAGGTTGGAAAACACCCTTAAGATCCTCAAGTCCAACTGGTCTAACACTGCCAAGTCCACCACTAAACCATGTCCCTAAGTGCCACATCTACATGTCGTTTAAATACCTCCAAGGATGGTGACTCAACCGCTTCCCTGGGCAGCCTGTTCCAGGGCTTGACAACCCTTTTGGTGAAGAATTTTTTCCTAATATCCAATCTAAACCTCCCTTGGTGCAACTCGAGGCCACTTCCTCTTGTCCTTTTGCTTGTTACTTGGGAGAAGAGGCCCGAAAGAAGAAAACATATGATTATGACTATAGAGTTAAGGGTACAAAAGTAGATATAAAATATTACAATCTATATTTTGAATGAGACAACCAACTTCATGCCTTCTGGTTGCTTATGACCTTGTAACAATAGCTATAAGAAAAGATATATATTCTGATATCATAGTCAGCACTGTGAACCTTATTTGTGCTGAAAATATCCTTCACAAGCAGTTGATCTGAAATGGTTTGTTGTCCAGCTTGTGCTGGTTGATATATCCTGCAACAGCTTCACATCAGTAAAACTTGTTCATATGCTGAGCATCCTTGCTTAATTCTCGAACCACTCTGGAGAATTTACAACTGATCTTACTAGCAGTGTGAAAGCAGTAAATCAGATGTAAGAAGCTGTGCATGTCATACACAAAGGAAATACATGAGGGTGAGCAGTACTGTGGGTGTAAAACCTTTCACAACCTGTATCTGAGCTGAGGCTATTACTCATATACAAAGGAGCTGGGCATGCTAAGCAAGTGCTAATCATACATTTCCTTTTTGTACTATATTAGCCTGTCATCTGGTATGTCAAATAGCTGGAGGCTGATGTTGTTTATCAACCACAGATTCCCATGCTTACATCAACCCAGTGCCCTTCTCTATGAAGCCATTTTAAAAGCCCAGAAATATTTCTATAACATTTTTCTCCATATATTTTCAATGTAAAGTAACATTCTCAATGCAGAAATAACTTTCAAATGTGAATAATTTAGTATCTTGGTACCTTCTGGGTCTATAAATCATATTTTTATCCCATTGGGAGGCAAAAATCTCATTTTAGTCAAAGATAAAGTCAAATTTCTTCTCCCATGACTTGGAGAAAACAAAGTTCTGTAGATTCTTATAAACAGAAGACAAAAATAATGACCTAGACTGAGTATGGCTTATTCATGGCCTCAAGCCAAGACAAACACAGAAGGAAATTTTTAAGGAATAAATTTGAGAGATTAAGATGATATTCTCATATAGGGTAACTTATTTTAAATGGTAACTGCCTAATGTTTTTTCTAGGTTTGAAATATTGCAATTAGCCTGGGAAGAAAGGTTGGAGGGTATTGAGCTGGTGAGGTGGTCAAAGAGAAATATATTACATGGATATCCACAAGTCATATCTAGTATATTTAGTAAACAGAGAGTTCATTTTCTTTCTGTTAGACTTCAGAACACAGAGAAAAATCAGTATCAGCAATGATGATATCAAATGCACCCCAGTGCTATACGTTTACAGACTGAGAAAGGTGGTGAAGAAAATCTTATGAATATAAAATGCATTTTTCAGTTGAAGAATTGATTGTATTTCTTTTGGGTCCCATTAAAGAATTTTTAACACACCAGATGACAGACCATTTGAGGAGAGGCATGTAATAAAAAAAAAAAAAAAAAAAAAAACAACAATGTTTGTCCTATCAGACAGGTGGGATGAGTTGAGGTGAAAGTGGGGAAGAGATATAAATATAAAACAGCACACAGCTGGGTGATCCAGACTTCATTGCTGGATGGAAGGGGCTGCAACACAGTGTAAAATATAAAGAGATGGACAATTTGGGAGGAGAAAAATTGTGAGATTTCTGGATGAACACTAGAGAAGCTTGAATTTTATAGAGTGCACATCAGGCAGCTTAGGGTAGGATGATAGGGTGACTTAGTAGAGTGGCAATACAGAAGAATGAGTTTACTGGTTGCATTTTGAAGACTGTGGGATAATGTGGTTTAGAAATCACAAGAACAGAAAAAGATCTGTACTGAGTCAGACCAAAGTTGCACTTAGCCCTTAATCTTTACTCCACTAATAGGCAATGAGACAGGCTAGAGAAAACCAGGGCAGATCTATGGTGAAGCTTTCCCAGAATAATCTCCTTTGCTCCAGTAATTTGTAATTTAGTTTGTTCCTAGATGAGAGGGTGGTATCTAACAACTTTCAGTGGATTTCTTCCTCATCAAATACAATTCATTTTTGAACCCATACAAACATCCTGCAGAAGTGTCAAAACTTTGCCACATTGTTCAAACCACCAACTCCTATATATTTGGCACCTACTAATTTTATTTGATGAACCTTAGTATCTTCATTAGACTAGAGTGCAATCATTCCTTTTTCAACATCTTAATGTTGTCCATGATTTAATAAGCCTCTATCATACTCCTCTTCAGTCTGCTGTTCTTGCAGGATGAAAAACTGTAGATCAGTTTCTTGACTTTCATATGAAAACCTTCTCAAACATCTAACTATCCCTTCCAGTCTTCTCTGTACCTTTTCAGTTTCCAATTTATCCATATTAAGATGGATAATTATTTGGGAAGCAACAAGGGCCAGAGTCAGTAGTCATGATTTGCTCGTACTGAGATTTATATGGTGACTTAATGCTTATAGCTTTGCCCTATTCTTTTCCTCATAATTGCAACATCCTCTTTTCTTTTACTACTGTTGAGCATTTCATAGACGTACCTAATATAATCATAAGACCTTGTTATGACAACTGGGTCAAAACCAATCTCTCTGTGTATACATTTGTGACTAGTTTCCCATGTGCACACTTTTAAATTTACCTAAAAGGAATTTCATCTGATGTTTTACTTCCCAGTCTTATGGTGTCATGAGTTTTTCTGTCACTGTGCGGAGTTTGTTTCTCTCTCTTGTAATGTTAATGATTTAATATTATTAGAGAGTTTTGTCTCCTTGTTATTCAGCTTTCTTCCTAGGACATGATCTCACAGCAACCCCAGTAAGACTCCAGGCTGACCTCTGACCATTGTGAAGCTGTGCATTGTGCTACACAAGTAGCAAAGTAAGGTAAAAAGATTCCACTTGCAGTGGAGGAGGAGCCTGAAAGACTAGCAGCAGTTTCCAACTTTTATTGATCAAATGTAGTTGCTTTCCCAGAAAAAGTAGTATATATTTAAAACAGAACCTGCTTGTCAAATTCCTCATGTCATTCGCTGTTCAGGGAAAGCTCTATATCTTTCCCAAAGCACTAAAGATCTTTTCCCTGAAATACAGGCTGAAAAAGCAGAGCTGCTGTTCAAAGCGAAATACAGTCTAGCAAGTGAATTATGAGGTCTTGCTCCTTTGGCTGGTCTGACAGGCTGTACTACATGAACTTTTACTTCTCCTTCAGTAACAGGGAGGCATCATAGAATCATGGAGTCACTTAGGTTGGAAAAGACCCTTAAGATCATCAAGTCCAACCGGTAACCTCACACTGCCAAGCCCACCCCTAAACCATGTCTCTAAGCACCACAGCTACACGTCTTATAAATACCTCCAGGGACAGTGACTCCACCACTTCCCTGGGCAGCCTGTTCTAGGGCTTGACAACCCTTCCAGTGAATAAATTTTTCTTAATATCCAATCTAAACCTCCCCTGGTGCATCTTGAGGCCATTTCCTCTCATCCTATCACTTGTTCTTTAGGAGAAGAGACCAACACCCACCTTGCCACAACCTCCTTTCAGGAAGCTGTAGGGAGTCATAAGGTCTCCCCTGAGCCTCCTTTTCTCCAGACTAAACCCCCCCAGTTCCCTCAGCCGCTCCTCACAGGACTTGTGCTCTAGACCCTGCACCAGTTTTGCTGCTCTTCTCTGAACACGTTCCAGCACCTCAATGTCTGTCTTGTAGTGAGGGGCCCAAAACTGAACACAGTATTTGAGGTGCGGCATCATTAGTCCTGAGTACAGGGGAATGATTACTTCCGGAGTCCTGCTGGCCACACTATTCCTGACACAAGCCAGGATACCATTGGTCTTCTTGGCCACCTGGGCACACTGCTGGCTCATATTCAGCTAGCTGTTGACCAACTGCCCCAGGTCTTTTTCCACCAGGCAGCTTTCCAGCCACTCTTCCCCAAGCCTGTAGTGTTTGCATGGGGTTGTTGTGACCCAAGTGCAGGACCCAGCACTGAGCCTTGTTGAACCTCATATAATTGACTTTGGCCCATCAATCCAGTCTGTCCAGATCTCTCTGTAAAGCTTCCCTACCCTCAAGCAGATCAGCACTCCTGCCCAACTTGGTGTCGTCTGCAAACTTACTGAGGCTGCCTTCGATCCCCTCACCCAGATCAGTGATAAACAGAACTGGACCCAATATTGAGCCAGATGAGTACACCCATCCAAGCCATGAGCAGCCAGTGTCTCCAGGAGAATGCTGTGGGAAATGGCATCAGAGGCTTTACTGAAGTCCAGCTAAACAACATCTACAGCCTTTCCATCATTCATTAAGCGGGTCATCTTGTAATAGAAGTAGATCAGGTTAGTCCAGCAGGACCTGCCTTTCATAAACCCATACTGACTGGGCCTGATCATCTGGTTGTCCTGTATGTGCCATGTGATGGCACTCAAGATGATCTGCTCCATAACTTTCCCCAGCACCTAGGTCAGGCTGACAGGCCTGCAGTTCCTCATATCCTCCTTCCAGGCCTTCTTGTAGATGGGTGTCACAGTTGCTAACCTCCAGTCAACTGGGACCTCCCTGGTTATCCAGGAATGCTGGTAAGTGATTAAGAGTGGCCTGGTGAGCACTTCTGCCAGCTCCCTCCATACCTTTGGGTAGATCCCATCCAGCCCCATAGTCTTGTGTGTGTCTAAGTGGTGTAGCAGGTCACTAATCATTTCCCTTTGGATTGTCGGGGCTTCATTCTGCTCCCCGTCTCTGTCTTCCAGCTCAGGGGGCTGAGTACCCTGAGAACAATTGGTCTTACTGTTGGACCAAGGCAAAGAAGGCACTGAGCACCTCAGCCTTTTCCTCATCCTTTGTCACTGTTTCCCTCTGCATCCAATAAAGGATAGAGATTCTTCTTAGCTCTCCTTTTGTTGCTAATGTATTCAGAGAAACATTTTTTATTGTCTTTTACTGCCAAATTAAGTAGCCAAATTAGCAGCCAAATTAAGTTCTAGTTTGGCTTTGGCCCTTCTAATTTTCTCCCTGCATAACCTCACAATAACCCTGTAGTCCTCCTGAGTTGCCTGCCCCTTCTTCCAAAGGTCATAAACTTTTTTTCCCATGAGTTCCAGGCAAAGCTCTCTGTTCAGCCAGGCCGGTCTTCTTCCCCACCAGCTCATCTGTCAGCACATGGGGATGGCCTGCTCCTGAGCCTTTAGGATTTCCTTCTTGAAGAACATCCAGACTGCCTGGACTCCTTTGCCATTCAGGACTGCCTCCCAGGGGACTCTGTCATCCAGACTCCGAAACAGGCTGAAGTCTGCCCTCTGGAAGTCCAAGGTAGCAGTTCTGCTGACACCCCTCGTTACTTCTATGAGAATCGACAACCCTATCATTTCATGATTGCTGTGCCTAAGATGGCCTCTAATCATCACATCACCTGCAAATCCTTCTCTGTCTGCAAACAACAGGTCCAGCGGGAAGCCTTCCCTAGTTGGCTCACTCACACTTCCACACACTCCAAGAACCTCCTAGACTGTTTCTTCTCTGCTGTATTGTATTTCCGTCAGACACATGGAAAGCTGAAGTCCTCCATGAGACCAAGAGCTAGTGATTGTGAGACTTCTCTCAGCTGCTTACATAATACTTCATCTGTCTCTTCATCCTGGTTGGGTGGTCTATATTGGACTCCCACCATATCAGTCTTGTTGGCCTTTCCCCTGATTCTTGCCCATAAACACTCAATCCTTTAACCACCCACCATCATCAAACTCTAGACAATCAAAACACTCTCTAACATACAGAGCTACCCCACCGCTTCTCCTTCCTTGCCTATCTCTTCTGAGGAGTTTAATGCCACCCATTTTAGAATTCCAGCTGTGTGAGTCTTCCCACCATGTTTCTGTGATTGCAACTATATCATAGTTTTCCAGCTGCACAATGGCTTCCATATCCTCCTGTTTGTTGCCCATGCTGCGTGCATTACTGTAGATGCTCTTTAGTTGGGCTATTGTCCCTGCCACCTTTACGGGGGGAGAGGCTCTCATTCCTTTGTGTTTTTTCTCAGGTGTTTCCGTGGTTTCTAACATCAACAACCCTTGTGTCTTTGTGGTTCCCGCAGCCTGTCCCCCTCTCGCTGTCCCTGACCCCCTCACCTGCTGCCCCTCCCGGAGCTCTGTCCCTGAGCGGAGGAGCTCCTCTCCCCGGGCGCAGCTCCCACAGCCGCGCTCACCGCTGCCGGCCGGCGCTGGAGGAGAGCAGGGCCCCCCCTGCGGCCCGGCACCGGGGGCAGCGTGTTCCCCCGGAGCTCTGCCTGCGAAGCTGCCGCAGCCCGGCGGGTGCGGAGTTCCGAGCGGCCGGGGTGGGTGCCATTGCTCCCCGGTCGAGCTGGCAGAGCTACAGTGACCTTCCTGCGCATCCTTCTGTGCAGACTGGAGCTGCTCACCTCAGTGAGCTGTGGCGTGAGCTGTGGGATCCTGGTGGGTGTCTGTCCTCAGGTTCCCCTGGTTCAGGAACCCCCCCTGTTCACCATTCTAGAGTGTTCCGCTCCTGATTGTGCCAGCACCAAAGCTGCTCATCTTGGCCTCCTTTAAAGCAGCTTTTTCACTCTAGAAGACTTCTCTGTACCACAAGGTACAGAATACTTGGAAGAGCATGTTTTTGTACATGAGGCATCTGTTCTTTCCTCACATTGCAAGCTTTAGTCCTCTTACAGTCTGTTTATAACTTGAAACATATTGCCCACATGGCTCCCAGGAAAACCCAAGCTCAAGTGGGTGAGTTGTTTCTTAGTCCTTTGCTAAGGTGACCATGAACTCGCTCAAGGAATGACTGGTAGATCTTCTGGGATGTTCATTGGATGACTTGTCCCAAGCATCTTCAGATACATCTCAGCTCCATCTGTATTACATCATAAAGCAACTCAGGTTGTTCCTGTGCTGAACAGCCTCAAGATGCCAAGGCAAACTCTGGGACTGAGGCTGAGGAATCCTCTTTCGGAGTGTAAATTGTGGTAAACATTGTGAAAAGTAGATGAGCTTGGTCTGAGAGTAAACAGACCCATACTTAACTGACAGCAAAGATGTGTTTCTTCATAGATTATTTCCTGCTCATTTACAGTCTCCCCTTATCAATGTTTTCTAGAGTGCAATGCCCAAAGCTGCATCTTGTGCTCCAAATGAGGCCTCACAGGCTCTGAGTGAAATGGAATAATTGATCCTTATGGAATAATTAATACTTCCTATAATAAGATTTTCCCTTCTCTGCAGTAGAATTCTGCTGCTTGTTGCAGGAAATCTACATCTGGGAGTTGTGTGGTATATCAGATGTGACACATCCCTTAGGAATACCATGCGAGAGGAAGGCAGTTAGTTGTGTTAGGGACATACAGAGCCCCATTTAAAGTCTCTGGGAAACAAAATGTACAGTAAGACAAGCCCAAGAAATTCTGGAGGATAAGTAGCCAGACTACAGGAAAGGAAGACAACAGTGGTTTTCTGGATTCGCCATTGGTGTTTTGTCCCACAGATGGGTGTGTGAGGAGATTAATTCAATTGCCCTAAGAAACAAAGATGTAGAAATAATAAAAGGAAAGAAAAACTCTGAATCAACATAAGGTAAAAAGCCTCATTAAAAATTTTTCCTGTTGAAAAGTACTTCTTTTCTTTCTAGGATTCCAAACATTTTTAATGTGAAAATTTTAATTTTCAGGATTTTTGCTAAAAGCCTATGTTAGGGTAAAGTTTTGTGAAGCAATCTGATTTGTTTTTAGATTCCTCACAAACACATTTTTGATCAAGTCCTCTTAACTACTCAATGCACAGAATAAATGTCTTACCTTCAGGTATGGGTTTTCCAGGATACTCAGTTATGACATGCATGAAGGAAGGCACTGTACTTGGGGTCTAACTTGGACAAGGCCAGACCGTTTTCTGGTGGTGACAAATTTAAACATCAGACACAACAATCAGTCATGATCAGTAAGTGTAGCTAAGAAATGGGAAGACAGATTTGACCTTTACCACCTCTTTGCTCTCCCAAGTGCCAGAGCAGTTAAAGAATTGCTCTTGTTTCATCAGATGGGACATTAATCTCTGTCTGTTTTTTTCAGCTTGTTATGTTCCTTTTACTGTGATAATGGTTATGTGGGTCTGGTGAAAAGCACCATCACAACAGATTCTTTGTGGGCTTTTCCATATCTTTCTCACTAGTAATGAAAAGAAATATTACAATGGAACCAAAAAATAGCTCAGTAACTTTAGTGAAGTGTTCAACACCATTTCAAAAAAGTCTCCCTGTAGGATCTAACTCATGGTGTCAAAGGGAGCCTGAGACCTTCCCCTGCTTCTGCCAATGCTGAGTGTGCCTCTCCTAGACTGAAAAACCTAGTTAGGTGTTATAGCTTGTGATGACTGTAGGATGTCTCACTCCTGTCACAAACTAAGTAAATACCAGCTGTGAGCACAGCAGCACAGTTATATTCTCTCCAACAATCTTAGAAGGAGTCTGCAGTGTCATTTAAAAACTCAAAAGGAGTGGTAAAGTTACATGATGGATCTGTGAGCTTCATTTCATGAGTGTCACCAACAAGTGTGTACAGAATTTACTTTGCTGTACAAAAATATCCATGATGTCAGGACATTGAGACCAAAGAGTCTTAAAGGTTTTGAACTTTCCCTATGCTTACTATTTCCATGTATTTTATCAGCCACCATAAATTCCCCCACATAAATGAATGACTAAATTACATGCAACTCAAGGAACAAAGCTTCTGCTCAGCAGCACTAAAAGTTGCAGTCTTAAGCCACTTGTGAGATTACCTGTGATTTAATGTGACCATGATTTGGGGCAAATAAACACCTTCATAAAGGTCTTCCATTCATCAGAGATTTGGGTGGCAAGACAACACAGGTTGGCACCTGATGGCTTACATGGATAAGGAAAAATGTGAACATTTAACTCTGCAAGTGATTTACTTCGGAACTAATTACTATATAGAAAGTCACAGTTCCCCTAGAATGATCGCTCTACTCAATCCCATACCCATGTCACTGGGCCTCAGCTGCCTTCTCAGGTAGGTAACTGACTCACAGTTTTGGAAGCTCTCTGGTGAGACACTATCACTGCAGTGTGAGTGATACTCTCAAGACAGCTGTTCTGGCTCAAGAAATGTCTTTAACCTGCTCATATGGCACTTACTCCTCAAGCAGCAGTTCCATTCTTCTACGGGAGGAAGACTGGGAACTAGATAGCAGTGCCTTATGAACTGGGTTTGCCATGTAGGACACCAAATGAACCTCATAACTTAGAACATCCCAGTGCAACCCTGTCTAACCCGGGTTATGATGATTGCCCTCAGAAATTATTATGTCCTTAATACTCAACTTAGTAAAGTTTAAAAGTTTTTCCTAAATGTCCTTTGCTATGGACTAAAATGCATTCTGCCTCTGCAGAATGAACTGGGAAAAGTTAATCATTACTTCTTTAAAGTGAAAAAATTAATCTGATTAGATAGTTGAACAGTGCTGTTGGGTTCCCCCTCAGCACTCTATTTTCTAGCCTAAACAAGCCAGATCATTTCATATTCTCAAAAGCTTTTGCCAGCTTTGTTGCTTTTTGCTCATACCCCTCTAATTAGTCTGTGTATTGAAGTCTATGTCAGTAACTGCACATACTCGTCCATTCATAAATAAACATGACTAAAGAGAAATAATTTAATCTCAGCTCTTTTCCTCTGTCATGATGTTAGCTGTACATTTACTAAAATTCACTCTTTTCCATCCTCCAAGTCTTTAATGAAGACAATTCAGTAACTGTGGATTCAGTACAGACTCTGCTAGGAGCCTACTCAGCATCTCAACTCAAACTGACTGAACACTTTTGGGAGTGGTTTTCCAATGCGTCATCCACACATCATCTTTTGCTCATTGTGTGTATCTGAAACTGCCACATCAAGCCTTATCAAAAGTCAGCAGAAGCCATGAGGTACCATTATGTTACTTCCCCTGTATCTATTACTTCTTAAAGATTGTGAATAAATTGATTTAATAGGATGTGACAGATTTCTGGACCCAATAATTTAGCAGACTGAGAACCTGGACAAACTTCTTGAATGAGGATTATACCATGCTTTTAAAAGGGGACATAAACTATCAGACTTAAAAGCATTAGCCAATCTCACTCTCACAGAATTAAAACACTTTCCCATGCCCACAGTATCCCACTGTGATTACCTATGAGGTTAAAGGTATCTTCTTTAAATACCAAAAATGACAACCATCAGACAGAAAATACTGCCCTGGATGACCTATGGGTCTGTTTGCTCCTGTGGTGCAGATGGGATGTGAAAGAGGACCTTTGAAATACTTTAAAGGTATTTTTTTCAAAGTACTTTTATGGGTCGGTTCACATTCTAAATATAAATTCCTACAGAGTTATTTGGAATACAGGCAAATATGTTCAATCCCTTCACCTCTTCACCTGGAGAGGGCAATACACTAACAAAAGAGAAAGACACGTGTTGAATTGACAACAGCCATATGGCAGAACAGGCTCTTTCATTTGCAGACCAAAAGATGATTATCCAGTACTCTTAAACACTGGGTTTTTACAACACTCAGTGCTGTGCTCTGTTTAAGGCCCTACATTACAAGAGTGAAGTGGCTGAACTGGACACTATTCAGAGAGCTGGATGAATGCTCATAAGTCAGGGAAACATGACCTAAGGAAATAGATTGAAAGGAATGGATTGTTTAACCTAGCAAAGAGGAAATTGAGGGTGGACACGACAGAAATCCTGAAATATGTAGGAGGTTGCTGAAAGGAGAAATGTAGTAGATTTTTCTGCATACCCGTCTGGGTTAGGTCAACAAGCAATGGACTTCAGTTGTCTCTAGGAAGATAAAGACAAATTGTCAGAGAAAAAATCAGTATTAACGAGGCTACTGCCATAGACATGAAATCTTTATTCTTGGGAAGTTGGGGGGTTTGAGTTAGTTGGAAGGGTTTTTTTAGAATTTGAAAAAACACTACTAGGACAGATTTGTATGGAAAAGGAACATGGACTAGGTGAGAGTTTCTGAAAGTCCTTTTATCCCTATTTTCTATGATTCACTGTGTTACAGTATTCACGCCACAGCTGTGGCTCCCTGGCCATAACTTCAGCCCTTTACTGAGTGCAGTGGCAAACATCAAAATGTCGTCAGTTTAGCTATCGCAGAGATGGCAGTAATGGCACCAGTGTGTTAGTTCTGGATAAACTTCCATGTATGTTGTTTATGACACTTAGACTCAGGGTCCCTTTTCCCTGCTTTACTTCAATAGTTGGGAAGAATTGTGATTTACCTACTTTTGCATGCAATGAGACTGAAAGCTGAAAGATTTCAGGGCACATTTCTGTCAGAAGCAACCTGAGTCCAAGAGCTCCCAGTTTTTGAAGATTTGCTTGCTTTGCTGAGCAACTCACTTTAATTTGCAGATCTGAATGTTCAAGAACTACCAGATCATCTCACCTGGCCTTTTTTGTTTCATCTTTCACTCTCCTACTGAGACAAATCAAATCTGTTTGCTTAAATACATTCAGCCTTTTCCATTTGGTTCTAGGAAAGGGGAACAGCACTTATTTTAGCATGACCTAAAGAGAATCCATCCAGAATGGAAGTGTTAAATAAGTTAGCAGTAACAGTTTTTAAAAAGGAGAGTTGAACCAGGAGTGGAGTTTAGTGGCTTTTCTTTAGGGGATAGTGAATCTTTTCATGTCAGCAATTTACTTTGCTTTGTCATGTTTGTCTTCCTGCACAGGGTTGTTTTTATTTCGAGTTTCATTACCGAATCCAAAGTGGAAACAGAGCCCCTGTATTAATCAATAGCCAAAGGAAATAAATCTCTGCTCTTTTCCTGCAAATGTGCTGCTGCACGATGTGCTTTCCTTGGGAGAGTTTCATTCATGACAGAAGCCAGCCATCTGCTGGAGTGCTGCTGCAATAACCCTTTCTAGGACTGCAGGACAGAGCTCCTGCTGATGCTTGAAAAAAATCCAAATTTTTCTTCAAACTTTATGAAAAATAAGCAGCTTGGAAAAGAAGGTGGAGAAACTATGAAGAGACGCCTTGAAAATAGGCCATTAGACAGGTGTAAAATGCTGACAGAGCTGAAAATGTCTGTGATGAGCAGGGATAGAGCACAAAACGTTAAGCATAGCTTCAACATCCATCTGCATGGTGAAAACCTAACCAGGGAAAACCAGAGCACTGAACTAGCTTCTCCTCCAACCTTCAGAGGAGAAGAACTAGAAACACTGCCCTAGTGTGGAGCTAATCAGAGACAGTCCTTCCCCAGAAAGTAATGACACCTGTACAGTTTGTTGCCTAAAGGGGCACAGGATTTATTATTGGAAGAGCATTTAGGGATTGTGTAAAATTTAGGATGGAAGGTTTTAAGCGAGTTATGGAAATGAACAAAATGTATTATGGAATGTTTAGAGGAAGAACCAAAGGTGGAGAGAAGGAGGGATTGAGGTGAACTAGAGAGAAACAAGACCAGGGTAGTTAAGGGGAAATGAGCTGTACATGTGTAACCGCGTTACTGGTGAGCATATATCACTGGACAGACAGTGCTTGATCACTACAGTCTATCCTATATCCTCATTAAATCCTATTTCTAACTACCCCCTCTCTTCTAAGTGTGCGTGTGTTGATGCTAGTGAGATGCAAGGTGAGCTGTCTGGCAAGTGGGATAAGAGGTCTAGGTGCCAGCAACTGGAGAAGACCATGGTCCATGAGCTGGATTCTGGGCAGACTGGGGGTAACAGCTGCTGCAGAGACCCACATCATGTGGTTATATTCCAACAGCAGCCTGGAATCCTGATCAGCCAGAGGGGAGGAGATGACTGACCCATCTTTGTTCATGTTTCTGCGAGTGCTGGGTTTGTTCATGTGGATGTCAATAAATATTAATAATTAAAAAAAAGTAATTTCTGTCTGTGTTAATCTGTATGTCTGGGCATGTGTGGAGTCTATGTGTGTGTCTGTCTGTCTGTCTACTGAGAACATATGATCAACCTCCAGGCTGGACCTGGGGACACAGAACCACAGCAGCTTTGCAGCTATTAGGCTGAGAGAGGAGGAAACCCCTCTGGGTCCTGAAGCCCATCAGGTTTGGCTACCTCTGAAAAAATGGGAATGAAATTCCAAGTCTGATCCTTTTGTAAGGCCAGGGGAGAAATTATCAAAGGCACCTAAGTAGTTTCACAGCATGCACTCAGTTTTCAAATGTAACTGAAGGAGGAAAAAGGAGGCAGGTACAATGAACTGACCATTATGTTCAGCTGGGAAACAAGGACTGTGTTTTTATCCTTTTCTGATGGAATCTGGCAGCTCCTGGTCCCAAGCTCATCTTTACTATTTGCCACCATGGTCAGATGAAGAAGGGATTAGGTTAACTGCCCCCTGAATACTCTGCTCTTTGCTACAAAATTCAAGTTACTATTTAGTAATGGTGTAGGAAGCCAAATCTCAGAAGCAAAAGGCTGAATATACTGTTTCAAGGCAAAGATGATTAGCATCTTTACTTGGGTAGAGAGGTGTATCCTGTTAGCTAATGGGGCTGAAATAATAATGGCTTGCTTAATAGTCTCTGGCAGGAACCTGGTGCAGCACTGCTTAGAAATGACAGCTTGCTGATAGAACAAACTGGTTGATTTACCAAGTGAATTACCACTGGAAGTGCACCCAGACCTCAAACTGTGATTTTTAACTTAACACCAAAGTTTACTTCCCACCCACACAACACTGGCTTGCTTGCATTTTCATTACCTTCCACTGACAGATCTCTAAAATGAGAAAATGATGAACATAGAAACCTGGTGATAGAGAAACATTAACTGAGTTACAGCCATGAAAAAGGATACTCACTTTCAAGGGGAAAAATATAAAAATCTTCCCTACCTCTGTTCCTAATACAGAAGTTTTGGGTTGTTTGGACTAAGAGGTTATTAAAGGTGGCTTTATATCCTACTGCCTCTGGATATAGAGATTGCAGTGCTGGGTGGGTGACTAGGCCAGGGGCTCTCACTGAGCTTCCTGTCTACCAAAGAGTGGGAACGGTTCTCTGAGCATCCAGCTGGGCCTTGGTGTGGCCGCTGGGACTTTTCATAGACAGCAGGAGAGTCTCACAGCTACAGAGTGGCTTCTGGAAAGACAGTAGATGCAGAGCATGCCTCTGCTGTCCATGGGAGCAACCTGGGACAACTCTGGAGCGTACCGGGTGTGTGGGGTGTCCGTGCCCAGGCGCTGCCAGGGCCCGCGCTGGAGCAGGGACACGGGGCAGGAGGGAGGAGCGGCCCAGAGGGCTGCCAGGGACCCACCGCCACCCCCAGCCCCAGCCCCTGCGCCCTCGGCAGGGGAGAGGAGTCGGCAGGGAAGGGGGGAAGCTGGGACTAGGTGAGAATGTGGTTTAATTTTTGATTTGTTTTCTAACCATCTAAATCTATTGTAATTGGCAATAAGTTTAATTTTCCCCAAGTTGAATCTGTTTTGCCCATGACAATCTCCTCCTATATCTTCACCCATGAGCTTTTTTATCCCTTTTTTTTCCCCTGTCCTGTTGTGGAGGGGGAGTGAGTGAGCAGCTGGGTGAGCACCTGACAGCTGTCCAAGGTCAACCCACCACAGATTATTACTTCAATATCTGGATAT
>NW_020799095.1:148589252-148625038 GCF_003259725.1 Athene cunicularia
CAGCGGCCCCAGCCAGGACACAGCTGAGCCCCTCAGCCGAGCTGGGGGCGCCCGGGGGAAACCAGGTTGGAGCAAGGGCCAAAGGCGGCCCAGGCAGAGGAGGGGGAAGCCGAGGAGGGAGCAGCAGCAGAGGGACCCCGAGGCCGGAGGAGGAGGAGGGCAGGAGGTGCTGCAGGCCCGGCGCAGGGATCCCCTGCAGCCCTGGAGAGACCCCGCGGGAGCAGAGACCCCCCCTGCAGCCCGGGGAGGGCCCCACGCCGCAGCGGGGGGATATTTCCTGCAGGAGCTGCGGCCGTGGAGAGCCCCGGCGGGAGCAGGTTGTCCCTGCAGGACTGCAGCCCGGGGAAGGGCCCGCGCTGGAGCAGGGACACGGGGCAGGAGGGAGGAGCGGCCCAGAGGGCTGCCAGGGACCCACCGCCACCCCCAGCCCCAGCCCCTGCGCCCTCGGCAGGGGAGAGGAGTCGGCAGGGAAGGGGGGAAGCTGGGAATGGGGAAAGACCCTGAGGTGGGGAGGTGTTACTGATTTGTATTGATTTTTTTGGTCTTTGTCTCTCACGATCAGAATCTATTTTAACTGGAAGAAAAATTAAGTTTCCCTGTTTCAACTCTATTTTGCCCTTGACAGTAATTGGTAGGTGATCTTCCTTTCCTTATCTCTGCACAAAGGTGAAATGGAAATATAAGGGGAAAAGCACCCCCAGACTTTTGCAAATTAACATCAGGAACTCCGCACTTCCTTCTCCACTAAGTGAACAGTAATCAAACACCGACTTTTCAACATTTTTCCCCCACGCTCTCATGATAAATCTGCACCTACATCTTCAAATGTACAACCTGGATAAAATAAACACTAGCCAAACAAGTCAGCCAAGTCACCTGAAGTCAGGATTGCAGAGAGGATACAGCTTATACAACCCAAGTGGACTTCACCTAGGACATTTTGGATTTTGCTTCTGAGGTGTTTTTAATGCCCCCAGTCTGAGCTGAGATACCTCTCACTGTGCGTTTGACTTACCTCTAACATACAGTGTAGTACGATTAGAATAAATCCCTGTTCAAGTGTCTGTCAGGAGCTGGACAGGTATAGCTGCAGGAAGCCTACGAAAAAAGATTGCCTCAGAAATTCTTTCAAGTCCTGCTGATAGATTCCTATTGACTACAAAACCAAATAAAAAGTCCTGGTCACACCAAGACCTCATGTGCTCTTTGCTTGTCTCAACTTTATTGGACTTTTTGGATCTTTCTTGCTCTGAAAACCTGGATGATGCTTTCACAAGGTACTTAACATGTTGCCTTCTATTCCTTACTGGGTCAGAAACATTCAAAAGGCCTTTCAGAGCTTCTGTTCCTATATCCAGCAGGAATTAGCAAGAAAAGAAGTATAAGGAAGAAAAATGCACTATGTGTTTTGCACCTCTAACAGCTCACCATTTGGGTTTGCTCCTGGGTTTAGCTGGAGGCTCCACACATGCTTTATTTTAACTGAACCAATTTCAGCTTCCATTGCTACCATAAATTTCTGGAGACAGAAGAAGTGTCAGCAGCCTACCCAGGGTAGAAGCCTATGTACTCAAGGAACAAAGTTAAAAGTGCTCTCTGCTAATGATTTTCCAGCACTACTCTTTTTATTGATGTTTCTGCTGCATTTGCCTGAAAGCATGTCACCCCCAGGGCCTCAGTGAATATTCAGATGAAACGATTATGTTTAAAATCATGTCTCTCACAAACCGAAAATTAAGGCAACCTGTTGGTACAAACGACTGAGAGCATTAGCACATTGATCCCAAAAGCAAGCATGGTGCCAGCTCATTTCTGAAGTTACAAGGCTGTTTTCCAAGAGTTTAATGTGCCCAGGTTACACCAGCATGAGAAATCAGAGCCAGCGTTTATGCTCTCCCAGCCCCACACTGACAACTAGAAATCGTGGTTTAGATCAACAGTGTTTTCCCTACTGCTGCTAATTGCTGAGTTCTTCTGGAATTAACCCTACTGCTGCTTAAACTCCAAGTCAGTCATTGCCAGTGGAGTTACACACTTGAGTGTGGGATCCCACTCCCTGTGATTCACCCCAGAGAAGTGCAAGGACAGAGTCTAGTGCAGAGACCGATTCATTATTAGTGGGCCCAACTCAGGCTCCTCCAGACTTGCACAAACTGCTAGATGGAGACTTTGGCTGGGATATTTAAAACTTCCAGTCTTCACAATTTGAAGAGACAAGGAAATGGTTACAGCAAGAATGAAAGACAGTGAGGAGAGCCTCTGAAGACCTTCTTGATTCCATGTTTCTGGTTCTTATCTTTTTCCTTTCCTCTAGTCTGTTGATAACTATATTGTCTTTTTCTATAATTCTCCACAAAATCCATATGGCAATCACTGACAATGTAAAAAAATCTTAGACTGTTGCTCCATGTCCTCACTTCTAAAACCTTTCCTGAATCTCTTCTCCGTTGTTTTGCTGCCGATCCAAGACTGAGTTATCCAGCTGCGGGCTGAAAGGAGAAAGAACTGCAAGCAGAGACCTAGGCAGTATGTCCAGGGACATTTCTGCACATTGTAGGGGACAGCCAAGACATTTGGCTCTTTCATAGTGTTCCCATCTGTTTCAAGTTGTGACTGGAATCCAGTTATCTCTGTGTTGTCCTCTACACACTTCCAGTGAGCCACCATGTTTGTCTCTAGAGGTCTAAGGAATCTAAGAAGTATTAGCCCTTTTTAATTAATCCTAGGAAGTGTTATTCTGCTGTGCTGTGAGGCCTGTAAAATTCTCTGGGGGTGGAACATGCTATTTATGAAATATGCACTATTCCTAAATTAGATAATTGTCCCAGTAGCTTGCAAGTTTTGCTCATGACTCTGGAAAAGGATCTCACTATTCCACTTGCTCTGTGTTTGTTGTGTCCGCCCACTGTCTCTTTATTTTACATTGAGGCTAAAAAATCTTTGGGGTGGAGACCATCTTTGTGTCCTGCTTTTCCACAGCCCAATGGAAGGTGATGAAGCTTGCTTTTGCAGACACATGGATCCAAATCCTTAAAGTAGTATTCATTCCTATATGAACTTTATTTACATAAGAATGAATCCCCCCTCATTATTTAGTTGTTATTTTTTTTCCCTTTATACTCAATGTTTAAGAATGTTTTTATGGATCTGTTAGATCCCAGCTCCACTGCTTGTGTCCTCTCAAGTTCAAACACATTACTGAGTCAGATTTTTTCTGGTGTCAGTCTGAAGACAAAATAACTGAATTGACTTCAGGGAGTGACGCTACACATACAGCATGTAAATGGAAGCAGAGCTTGATTCCCCTCGATACCCACCTTGATGTGGCCAGAGTTCTCTGGCGAAAATCCCTCTTTTGCCCTAATCTTGCTTTCTCAATGGCATTCTTCTGGAATTACCTTTGCCCTCTCAATGTTATTTTATGTGTGCACAGGACTGCTTTTTTATTGCTCACTTTTTACACTAGCAAACATTAGATAACATCAAGTCACACCTATTTTACTAGCAAAAGGCAACATTTTGGGAGCATCCGACTGTAATTGTTCAGATAAGTGCAAGAGTTCCCTTGATGCTCCTACATTGATACAGTTTTCTGTTATGGAAAACATTTGACTATCATCACATTTCAGACAGAATAGATTTAAGACCATATTAGAGCAAAAGGATGAACAGATTTAGGATGGAGAATGAAGCATGATATTCCCTAGACTGCTTTTCCAGCTAATGCTGGCCAGGCATTTCTAAACCAAAGCCACCATTATTCTTCAGTATACAGGTCTAAGGATGGAGCCCAGATTTTTCAAGTATTTGTATCATGTCACAGAGCCCACTGTGTTCCTTGCCACTTTGATACAGTAGTTTATTGCCTTTAGAGTATAGTTTAAACAGACTTTAACATGACAGAAGTACAGTCAGTCACTAGAATGAATGTGTTCTTTCCTGTCCTTGCCTCCTTCATGCTGACACAAGCACTGCTGAAGCCGTTCAGTAAATCAAGACTGGGACAGAACCCAGCTGAAAATTAATCTTTTTGGGTGAATTTGCTATGCTAAATTCCCTGTTCTAGGTCACTGTGCTGCTGTTTGAGAAGCAGTTGCTAGCATAAGGGGGTGGTGGGAAGGCCTAACCAGTGCAAAGAAACAGGACAGCATGCAGTTAAAATGCTACACCCAATTCCTGTATGAATTTCTCAAGATTCAGCTTCCACTAAGTTTTTTATATTCTTTTTTTCCTTCTTCTTAAAGAACCTTGTTTAAACTACAGATCAGACTTCTTCCCTGTCACATGGAAGGTAAGGTTTTTCAGAATTCAGATTAGCCTTCTAGCACCTTTCCAATAAGTGAAGATGCTTTATGAAGCATGGGACACAACCTGAAATTCCATGTAAAGCTGGACACTGGCTCCTGGAGACACCATTTCAGTAATGACCTTGCTAATGCTGGAGGTGAAAAAGTTTTTTAGTCCCTTCCCCAAATCAAAACTCTTCTGCCCATGCATCCAACAAAAATTTGCCACTGCAGCTACAGGGCAAAGTTGGGACTTCCAAGTCCTTTTAAATCTCACTGTTTTACATTTTTAAATTAACACTTCAGTTGTTCCTGGACACATGATTTAATGCATTTAGTTACACTAAAAGAGCTAGGTAAAGGAGTATAGCAATAACAAGTCTTTCTGATATATGTAGTGACCTTCCCATGGTTCCAGACAATTGGAGGTTGTTCATGCTAGCTGGGTTATCATTGTATTTCCAAGGCAGGAGTCTCAACCAGGTGGGCTCCAACACCCATTTGAGGAACCTTCTTACATCGTGGCTTAACGAAGGGCAACAGCTCAGGTAACCCAGACTAAACTCAACAACCCTCCTACTGTATATGGCATCCCTCTTCTATTGTACATGGCAAATCTCAGTAGCATATTCTTTGGAGATCACATTAATACTGTCTGAAATAGTTTCCTGCTGGGAACTTGTGAGATGTCGCCGAAACACATTTGGATTGCAGTTTCACATTCACTATTAAGTAGGTGCAGCGAGTCAGAGATGCAGCTGAGTTTATGAGTTAAATTAATATTTGTCCTTACTGCCCAGACATCACAAGGAAGATTTACCTCTTACATTTTTTTTTTCCTGGTTTAGTGTCTAATTTTAATTGCCTTCTTTGTGTTGAACTATTACAGCAGTCCTTACTCAACTTGAAATATCTGGCTTGCATATCTCTGAGCCCTCATTCCCCAGTTACTCTCACCACAGAAAATTGACAGATAAAGCTGGTGACAAGTCACAAGGTGACTGATTTGTTTAAGTACTGCAACTGCCGCTGTCACAAACCTGGGCATAGTTTCAATCCTGGTAATATGTTTTCAGCAAGAAATACACAAGAATGAATTCCAGAAGAATCTCTGGATGCTGGCTTTTCTCTTACTAAGAGATCAATTAAGGAATATGTAATTAAAACAAAAACAAAAAAATTTTCACATTTTCTGATATTGTTGGAATGCAGAAAAACACTCAGATAACTTTCAAGACCTCATCTGCTCTGTCTTTGACTGTCTTCATCATGTACCTGGAGGAAAGAATAAAAGGCAAAAGTAAACTTACTTATTTTCTGCAATGAAGGTGCTTTGTTCTTCTTTTCTCTTCTCCCACCAACCCAGCATGTTTAAATGCTGAGTTCTGTTTCTAGCTACATTCTATTTTTCCAAAGGCATCCATGTTTTTTTGCCAACTCTTTTATGGCAAGACCCACCATTTTTTTTAAGTCCCAGCTTCTAAGATAATTTAATAAGCAGAAAAGACCACCTTTACTAAAAAAACAAATCAAGCAACCAAACCAGTGAACTACCAGAAGACAGCAAACATCCCAATTTTTGCTGTAAAAGCCATTTACAAGGCAAATCTCATTACATGTTAACCTTATAATAATATTTGCTCTGTGCTAGCGTCTCTGGCAGCTTGTCATAATAGCTGTGTAAAAAAATGCAAAATAGTTTTTGCTCCCTAAAAAGATTTCTGGGACTAAGTTGAGACAGCACATGTTTGGTTTATATCATATTATACATAAAAATAATATTCAGTCTTCAAAAGATCGCAGTGATCTTAAAAGGTGATCAAAGGTGAACAGGTAAAAAGTGTAAGACGGAGCTGTTGAGATACGACAATGAAAATATAAGGATTAGCTCTTCCCCATTCACCAAGAAACTGGG
This sequence comes from Athene cunicularia, assembly GCF_003259725.1. Classification (NCBI taxonomy): domain Eukaryota; kingdom Metazoa; phylum Chordata; class Aves; order Strigiformes; family Strigidae; genus Athene; species Athene cunicularia. Next base: position 148,595,454 of record NW_020799095.1, read on the forward strand.
AAAAAAACAAACAGAAATAGGCCTGAAGAAATCAAGGAGAAGCAGTCATCTCTTAGATGCCACCTTCTGACGGATTCAGTGACTATCTTGACACTAGCTGTAAGACAATGAAGAAGAATCAGTGCAAAGTGACAAGTTACTTTTATTGTACATTTTTGCACTACATGTCTTGGTTGGTAGTCCTGCAAGTAGACAACTGGAAAGACAGACCATACAATAATAGAAAAGTTGAAGGACATTGCAGGTCATCTGGCCATTGTTGTGTCTGAATGAAGGATTAACTCTTCTGAAATCATCCTTGGCAGGTGTTTGTCTAATATATTATTTAAAATCTCAATGACAGAGATTCCCCTCTCTGTAAACAGCATTCTTCCATGTTTATTGTCTTTAAAAGTATTCCTCCTTTTCTGATTTAAATGTCTCTTTCTAAATCTTAAGCTAATTACTTTTTGCTCTCCCAACCACGGATATGAAGAACATTTTAGTCTTGTCTTTCTGAAACAAACTTGCCACAGCTGAAAGTAGGAGGGTAGGAGGGCTGTATTCTCAAGAGAAAACTATGTTATTTCTTCTCGTCTTTCCCCAGACACAATATTTTCAGGTTCCTGTTTTTCTCTTGGTCCCTCCATCCAGTCCACACCCAGATTTTTCCTGCATAGTCCACATGTGTCTTGAAAAGTTGTACTCCATGCTGGAGTCAGGACTGTAGCTGGAGTCTTTCTAGTGTTGAGAAGAGGAGGAGGATATTTGCCCTACAAACCACTTGTTTGAGCATCTCAGAAATAACAGAGGTGTTCAACAATATTAACTTATTTTCACTTTGTGGTCTACTAATGTCTCCAGACACTCTGAAGACTTCTGTCTAAGCAGTCAGTCTAAAACATTTTTCTAGGTAGCTGTTGTATCTAAAGTTCCTATGCATTACATGGTGTGTGACACTCAGTCTTCATCCACCTGGATGATGTCTCCCAAGGCCATCCTTCGAGTAGACTGTTTCCTCACAAAAGAGGCTTCATCCACTTCCCTTTGCTTTGCTCCTCGTTCCTTCTGCTTTTTGGCCACATTTTCAATGAGCTTGCTTGCATCACTGAGGGTTTTTTGTGTTCGTTGACCCACAGATTTCTTCTTGCCTTCTCCCACACTTGGATCTGTGACTTTTAAGGGTTTGTTTTTTCCATGGTCTTCTTGCTGTTCTTTCATATGCCTTACTCTGAATCGGCGCTGAGAAACATTCTGGCAAGGATCAGGGATGCTGTCAGAGGTGTTAGACTCTTCGTGCATGTCAGAAACCTGGAGAGTGGGGATTAATGGTTTACGGAGTGTTTTGGGAGCCTCTTCAACACCTAGTTGTTTAGTCAACTTGGAATTTGTCTCTGGAGGCAAAATAATTTGAATTTCTCCCAGGGGTTTACTGCTTTTAGGGGGTAGAGGATCATCTTTATTCTCCAGAGCAGCCTTCTCACTTAGCTTTATCTTTTGAAGGTTTTCCAGCTCCCCCTGAGCCAGATTCTTTACCCTTTTCACATGGGGTTCATTGCTGATGGAGTTGATAACTGTCAGCTTCTGAGCAGCCATTTGGGCTTCTCTCTTAATGCTCATAATCTTTTGGAGCTGAGCTTCTTTCACCTCCACAGGGATCTCTAGAGGGGCCAACTTCACTGGCCTCTTCAGGGTGATGTTCTCTGTGCCACACAATTCATTTACACGATGCAGGATGGGAGACAAAGCTCCCTCTTTTTTCACCTTTTCTGGCCACAATTTTTTCTCTCCCTGGGATAACATCTTCTCTGAAATCCTTGGAGAAGGAGGTCTAAAGCCAATGTTCCTACGTTCAATTCCTGGCTTTCCTCCTGCCAAGACGAGAATGGGATTTTTCTCAGGCTGCAGGTTCACAATTGTGACTTCACTGACAGTGCAGTTATACTTGGGCTTTTCTTCAGCCATTGGGGCACCCTTAAAGAAAGCAAACAGATGGGGGGATCACTATCATATATTGCATTAATCATCATTGTTAGGCTTTTAGATGATATTTGGGAGTTTGACAAGAATCCAAGCTTAGTGTCCCTTGAAGTGTACTCCTCGTAACTATAAATTCTAAGCACTGTGCTCCGTATTTTGGCTTACTCCTGGCCAATATAAAATAAAGGAATCTTAGGAATCAGGGCTTGTCTCCTCCCTGACTGTCACTAGTGCATCGCAAAAAGCATTAGCACTCTTCCTCTCACTCTGTCCCAAATACTGAATGCCCTTTCTAAGCAGTGAGCAGCACCAGACTGTACACTGCAGTCACTAAATTAGAGGAAGATTAGGACCTCCACAACACATGGAAAATATCAGAGAATTTATGTTCGCTTAGGGAAGCTCCTAGTTGAGTTTCAGGTGTGGGTCCTTCCCTTTTCCTCTGATATTCTGAGTGATGGGCGTTCCTGATGAGAGCGATCATCCAGCTCACTCCTGTGTGTATACTGACATGCTTTATAGGACAGGGCAAATAATTTAATTTCTGCCAAGATACTGCCTAATTTCACAAGGTACTTTTCCATTAAGAATTGACAATTAAATGAATGATGATTTTACTTGTGTCAATACAAAATACTATCAAATGGGCTTAAATGATGTTCAGAATACTGTGGATATTATTCAGTTTCAAAAGCAATACTTCTGAGGTGCTAAATAAAGGAACTGCTAAATGGCAAATGTGGTGAACCTGGAGTTCATTTCTTGCCATTGTACAAAGAAACTCTATGTCATGTTTGGGACAAGTTCCTCATTTTCATCTATCGTATGAGCATCTCTTTGTAAACATGGTGGTGTATTCAACTTTCTAGTGCTGTATAGTCAATGATGGGTTCATGTGTGTTATCAGGAGATGGGGTCTGTTCCTGCTTCTGACAAAACAAGTTCTCTTCCCTAAGGTTCCTTTTGCATTCCCACTGTTTCCTGTACAGACTATATATTTTTATGGGGCAGTCAAGAGCAATATGCTTGATTCTATCTTGGACTGCTAGACCTTATCATAAAAATATTTTTTAAAATGGTAGTATTAACTTGTTTTCCTCTGACAAACAGAGAACATTATCTATTTTACTTCACAGCTCCTCTCATCTCATTTAATCAAATCTGCATTTGTAATTCCTATTCACTGATATTGGTGGGAATTTTTTTAAGTATCTGGTCTTAGTGTCTTTGTAAATCAAAATGGTACTCCTCTTGCCCTTTCTGTGTCTTGCTGTGTTCCAGGAAAACGGTTAATGTTGCCTACAGCTCTCTAGATGCAAAGTGAAATAAAATAAACAGAAATAAACCCTTGTACTAAAATGCAGGTATGTAAAGCAAGGAGACAGAATGAAAGCTCCAACGTAAAGTGAGGTGTGGGAATGGAAAGGAAGAAAAACTAAACAATATAGTACCTACAAATTATTGTTTTTAAAAGATCTTGGTTGAAAAGTCTTTTAGCTACCTTTAAAAAGTGAGTACCCAACTAAAACCCAGCCAGCTATCCAAGCCTAGAGAATAACCTGCCTAGACAAGGCCTCTTTCTAGTTATGGACATTCTTTGTTTTCGGTTTCAGACAAGAGTTATTAGGTGATCAGATAATTATCTGCTGTGTTCATCTGAGGAAAAGTCAGCCAAGTTAAGAAGGTTTGGAGAGATTTTACACACCACCTAAATCCGATTGCAGTCCTAAAGTTAATACACTTAAAAGCCATCCAAGGCCAATGTGCAAGGTAAGTTGCATCCTGTTACCCTGCACACATTACTCAGTACCTCCTCAAAATGTCCATCTGCTATGTATATGCTCCTACTTAAAATTTAATTAAGTAATTGGCCCAATCTTGTCTAGGTAATTGCTCTGTGCCCAAAATTCCCTTTGCAGTCAGTGATAGACCTATATTAAGAATGACTGCTTCAAGCTCTCAGGATCAAAGTATTATGATAGTGGTATTATCAAAGGGACCACCAATCTTTATTTAGAAATGTGGAGGTCTGAACTCAGCTGGCCGTTCACACACACACACACACACACACACACACACACACATCCTCTCTGGTGAAATAGGGGAGGGACAAAAAAAGAGAATTTGTAGGTTGAATAAAAAGAAAGAATTTACTAAATATAACAAGAGAAACACAGTAACAATAATGAGTCCAAAAAAGAAATGGGTAAAATGCAGCAGTGGTTTACTGAGCACAGCAACCGTCCCCCACAGCAACACACACCCAGCCTAGACCCAAAAATCCCCCCCCCTATATCCCTGGGCATGACATCACATGGTATGAAATACTCCAATGAAAGTTAACTCCATCCTGGTCTAAACCAGGACAAGAAACCACAACCTTCATGTAATTTAAATACTTTCCTTCCCAGTCTCAGTTTGATGATCCTTCGGATTTAAACTGCACAGCAAGTGGAAGGGCAGAGACAGAAGGGTCATGGTACATTATTAATATTTTACTAAATTTATTGCATGCACTGTAGCCTGGTGGTAAATTAGCATGGAGTGGTCTCAGATATAGGAAACGATGTCCCCCGTAAACAGGAAACTGATGACCCTCTATTTTAATCTATCTTAGTACCCAGACTGGATGGTCCTCAGAGAGATGTGCTTCTGCTATTTTGACTTCGTTTTGATTTCAGGAGTCTGCTCATTGAAGGGCCATAAACATTTGGTTTGTAGGCAGATTTGCAATACAGTCTTGGGGAAATCTAATACCAGTTGGAAATTTTGTTCACTAGTTTGACTACTAGGTCAAGAGAAGGGCTTGAGCTGAGGTTCCTTTCCAGTCTCGGTCCTCAGCCTCTCTTGATCCACAGCTGATGAAACCAGACAGATTTAAAGCAGCCTCAGGAGCCCTGAGGTTTTCTGTTGGTATGTACCTGGCAGAAATGGGGACCCAAAAGGGGCCAAGCACATAGGATGCACTTAGATATCCTGACAACCAGCTGGACTTGAGCCAGAAAGTCAATCTGTCAGCAGGATAAAGCAGCAGGTTGTTGTGCTACCACAAAGCGCTGCAGGGCTTGAGATCCAAACCATTTTACGCATTTCCCTGTATCGCTCAAAAACAATTCCCCATTTCGGTCCTATTGTGGACATAACCACCAGCAAGTAATACTGAGACTAAAGTATACATGATTATAGATACATCGTGGTGGAAGAGAATCCTTTAAAAACCCCTGTTTTCCTAGTCACCCTTGTGAAGTTTCCTCTCTTTGCTCAATGAAACCAAATTTAGAGTACATTACATAAGAAAATAAAACAAAGCAAACCAAACCAAACCAAACCTCTAAATCCCAAGATCTTCTTACACCAGAAAAAGCTGTAATCTCATTGCTACAGGATAATCTATAGTGATAAGCAGATGTTACACAACTCAGAGGCTTTTACTTCCCATCCTCATGTGTATCAACTGATTGCTGCGATTTGAAGTGGAAGGACAGAAATACCTAAGAAAGGAAGTTCACAGATCAGATCCTCTAGTTTATCTGGTTGAAAGCTTGTCCCCAGAGTGGATTTTTTGGTGTTCAATTTCAAAATAAACACCAAGCCTTCAGTGTGCCTTAATTCTCTATGTGATGCCTAAAGCTCTGCTACTGAAAAGTCCTCTGTCATGTGGAGATCCATTACACATGCTGTCATTCAACGGGGGAGAGAAGAAATTCTGTTTAAACATCTAGGGATGAATGGCTTTACTTCCACTTCAGATTCTGCATATGCAGTAAATAACTCAGGTCATTGTGAATGAACAATGCAACAAACAGAGACAACACCTGAATAACTTCCCAGAAAAGCCCTAAATATCCAGTTGCACGGTACTCTGTCTGCTTTTGTCAGCTGGCATAAAGATCACCCCTGAAACTTCAGGAATTTACATCATCATTTGCTGTACCAGAAGATTTTAACAGAACAATATTATCTGTGAGCCAGTGGGTCCTAGGAAGTCAGTTGGTCCAATCGGGTTGGTGAAGCTAAAACACAGCAGTGTCTGTAATCAGCAAGATTAAAGGTAGTGCTGACATCACATTGTCTTTAATCCCAAAACAACCAGGTACTAAGGTGGACTGAGTAGGGGGACTTCACACAAGGCCCTGCTGAGTCTTCTCAGTGCAGGATCCAGAGATCATGTGTCATTCTGCCGTAACTCCCTTTCCATTGCACTGCTCAGTAACTTAACAACGATAGCAAGCAGAGTTTCAAAACAGAACGAAGGAAAGACAGCTGAGTGAACACCAGCTCAGTATCAGGGAACCCACTTCAAATCCCCTTTCTACCACAAGCTGCATGTGTGTTGGCAGGGAAGATGTTTTCTCCCTCTGTGACTGTTTTCCACCTGTAAACTTGTACTGATTCCTTCTCCTAACCCATAGAGGAGCATTTTGGATGTAAGTATACTAGAGTATAAGTTAGTTAGCAACAGGTAAAATGGAGTTATGTTAGTTCCCAAGATATGTTTAACTCGAGATAATTTTCAGAAAACAAGTGCTTTACAGAAGGTGGAACCTGTTGAATAATCAAAGCATGAAAAAAATCTATAATCACTTAAAAATTATGTCAAGTAATGCTAAGCAGGTATACAACATTTTTCTCAATGCTGCTCTGCCAATTTCTTTTCATTTTGTAGGATTTTACAGATCCTTAGCACATTTTGCTTCATAGAGGACTTGTTTTTACATTATGGATTTTATTTTGTAGGTGAGAGAAGGTTTTAGACACGACTTAGTATTGCAATCATTAGCATAAAGGAATGTTTTGTGAAAATATATTTAAAATTTATTCATAAACTTTGGGGGATCATAAGAGGAATTACACTATTCCATACCGTTTGGCATTCTCTCATTCCTAAAGATAACATTGCTTTAATAGTTCCTCCATGAATACACAAGGAGACCAGTTTGAGTTCTAGGAAACCTATAGCAGACCTGCCCTTGCAGGTACACCCAGTTTGCAAATCATGGCGTCTGTAGAATTCTTGCATAACTGTCAAGCTTTACTGAACAGCCTAAGTCTTGGGAAGCTTCTTGTAGGGATTTGCGATATTTCAGGAAAGAAGGGGAGGTGCAGAACTCCAGTCCTGGCCTTCTTATTGGTACTCTGTGATGACAAGTCATGTAAGCTAACTTTTCCAACTTCCACATCTAAATAGGGACATCGTTCCTTATTTAGAACAAGACAAAGATTTGTGAAAAATGAGCAACTAATATTAGACTTCTAAATCCAGATTTAAGATATAAATAAATGACCTGTTTTTCAACAGTAGGACTGGCTTTGCACTTCTTAAATTCAGCCAACTTATTTAAGGATCAAAATCATAATTCAAGATTCTAGCTTCAGCTTCAAAATTCTTAGCTTCAACTGTTAGAATAAGGAGATTGATTTCCCAAAGTCCTGAGCACCTGCAAATCCCAGCCACTTCAACAAGGCTGTATGGGAAGTAAAGGTCTGCATCTGCAGTTGGACCCGTGCTGACCAGGGTGTGTATGTGTGTGTCATATTACAGCACCAGCTTAAATCTTCTCACTGCTGTGAGTGGAGTGAAGCAGAAATGAAAAAATGTAATATCCCCTGCTAACTACCAGCTCCTGCTTGCGTTACATGCCCACAAAGATAGCAGCATGAGCAGAACTTGCAGAGACAAAGAGACTAAGCTCTTCCCTTGCCAGTTTTTCTTAATTTAGAGCTTGGCACTGTAAAATACAGAGAGATGGAGCTATCTGCTACAGTGGAAGCTCATGTCTAGGAATTAATTTGGTACCCTGCACTATCCCACTGATAACAGAGGCCAGCACCTTGGAGGCAGTGAGAGCAGATCTGAAATCCTTCAGTCTGCCTGTTCTCTGGATGCCACTCATTCATTGCACTCAGAAATACCCAGAGAGACAAGCACCTTTTCTCAGCTCTCCCCTGCAATATTTCATTCAGAACGGAAGAATGAGCATCGCTGTCTTCTGAAAAGGAGGTGTCAGCAGTGCCATTATCTTTTTTTAAAGCATACAGACTAGGAAATTCACTTCTTAGAGACCCTCAAGCCTCCATATCCCATTTCTCCACAGCTTTGTGGGGTTATTACTCCTGACAGAATTGTTCCTTTTTGTTTTGTGAGACCAGTTAGGCCAGAAGTGAAAAAACTGCAATGACTACACAGGCTGGTAGCAAGGGCACATTTGGAGGTGCCCTTTCACAAGGACAATTTAATATGAAGAGGCCTCAGTACTAAAATCTTCCTGAATGACCAGCTACAAGGCTAAAAGTTCCTCTCTCACTTTCTTACCCCTTGGTACAATGTGCTTTCGTCTCCAGAGCTCCAACAGTAGTGGCTGAGGTTGTTTGTAGCCCAGGCTTACCTCATGTTTTAGTTAGAGCATGCTCCCAATGGGTGGCTTCAGGTTCAGACCAGAAGGTTCCCCATAGTAGGGAAGGCTTTGGGAAGGCATTTGTGAGCTATGTGAGGGCTCTGCACCATGGACAGGAGTCAGCTCTGCTCTCTTCAGCTGCTCGAGTCTGTGCTGGATGTCTAGGGCACCCTCAATAGGAATGGAGAGCGACCAGTTCACGCTAAGAATTGGTACTTCAGACAGTACCTCAGATGGTGGGGTGACTTCCAGGACATCCCATCCCATTTCACTGACTCTGTGGCTTCAGTGGCTAAAGGAGGGAAACTCAGAGGGAGCCAGCAGTGGACTGGAGCCTGCAAATATCTTTAATGGCTGGGATGAGTCCTGAATGTTTGTTCTACCCTTTGTGATAATTTTCTTACCCACATTCTATTGCTCTTACTCACTTCATACTGTCACTCCACGAATACATTTTTCAAATGTTCCTGTTAGGCTGTAGGCAGCATATAGTGTTATACTAGTATTGATGTTAAAGCAGAATTACCTGCTAGTCCTGTTAATCCACTGATGCTTTGACAGCAGGGGTATTACAAATAGAGCTTCGTTGTAAAAAAGTGATTAAACATGACCTGAAAGTCCACAGCTTTCCAATTCCCTGAAAACTTACCATTTCCTTGTTGAATGCTGTAGCGTTTAAGGCCAGAAAAGAGTCAGCGACAGCCCATCCTCTGATCCACTAATGACAAGGATGTTGAAAGATTTTGATGTCACTTCTTTTATCCTCAAGCCTATTATCTGACTCTTTTCCCTTTTGCTCTTCAAACAGAGGCTGCTCTATGGAGCAGTGCAGTGGGCAGGCAGGGGATGTAGGAACTGTTACTACTTTTTCTACAGACTTGCTCCACAGCCATAACAAGTCACTGAACATCTCTATGCCTTGCAATCAAGGGATGCCCTTTAGATATTTTGCAAGAATTGGAAGTCTGTTAAATCTGCTGCCACTGCTCAAGACAATCACTATAACCTCTTCCAACCTAAATTTACTTCTAGCTTCAGCAGGACACTTACTGTTCAGTTTATTCCATTCCACCCAGTGGTCCTAAAGTTGTGCAGTGTTATTCAGCTCCTGTGCTCTGCTCTGGAAAGGGCTACATTTCAATGACATGTGGATCCCTGCACCATTTGGAGACCACTGTAGGACCTTCCAGATTGTAGGCAGAATACATTAATCTATGTCATGAAAATTTAATTCACATGAAGGTAATAAATTGTTTATATATAAAATAGGAAGGACTAATACATTAGTATTCAGGGATGAATCGCACCAAGATACAGGCACACATAGCTCACAGTGAACTCAGCTTTTTGGCTTTTATAGCAAGAATCAAGTGAACAGAATTATTAAGTGCAGATAATCTGTATTTGGATAGAATATGCCAACACACTAGCTACTGCACTGTTAAAACAACCCGCCCCTCTCCATAGTAAATTTACCTCAATCGTAAGAAACCAGACATGATTTAAGAGAGAAAAAAAACATAATAATAGAGAGAGCTTGTAACAGCATGGGCTTGCTGCTACATTTGCATTGACGTCAGAGCAAACAAGATTAAATGAAGGCAAGCACAGCTACAGAAATGTGACCTTAAACACATCCCCAGAGTTGCAGATATTGCCAAAATCTTAGCTGTAACTCCACCTGGTTTGCTGACATAGCCCCAGAGATAATGTCTTCAAGAAGCAGCCGACAATCCCAAGAAGCAGCTGGCACAGTGAGAGATTTGCACACTTTTGGGAGAAGGGCATATTGCCAGAGAGAGGAATCAGGATGGGGCAAAAAGGATCCCACTGGCACAGTCCTCCGTAAGGCACCATTGAGGCTGGCAGAATTTGCAGCAAGTATCTTTGCTGCTATAAGCTCTGCTGGGACTGCCTTGGCCTCTGCCTAGCCCAGGATTAGGGAAAAGATGAAAAAAGACTTGATCTCATTTTCCCAGTCCCTCACTCTCCGTCCCTTTGCCCAGTGTAACCTTGACACTTTTGAGATCTAGTCTTGGAAAGCCCAAGCTACATAAGAGAACCAGGCCACTGGGAACAATTGTTAATGGCACCTTCAAAAAGCTAAGAACAATTGCAGCTAAAAATCCGTTACCATAGGAGCAAAGCCCATTCAAGTCTACCCAATTCAAATAAAGCATGATTACATGGTGACATTGCCAAAATCCGTGCCACTGTTCTCTGAATAAAAAAATGGAAAAAAAATATCCACAACCAAGAAAAAAATGCTCTGGCAAGAGAATATCCCTTCAAAAAAACTAAGCAGATAGATCCCAGTCTTCCCAGACGCAGTGACTTTGAACAAGCATGTTTCCTTTCACTTAAAGAATGAGATTAGCTGCTCTGTATCATTGAAACCTCTCAAAAGGAAACTGAATTGGGGTATAAATGATTTAATGGCTCCACTGGGTCTCACAGGTCTCATCATTATTTCCCTTTACACTTACTATAAAACAGATTCCACTTTGGATCTAGGGGTTAAAGCACCTCTCTAAAGATTCAAATGGAATCAACCAGAATAGCAATTTCAGACTAATTCCCCTATTTGGAGAAGATAATCCAAACGCAAAGATACCTCCTCCTTCATGTCTCTGTATAGAGGAGTTGTTCTGGAATGGTTGAAGCATACTGGGAGAACTTTGGCAGACAATTTGCACTGTAATACCTTCTCCAATCAATTTGTCCCAGCTGAAGAAAACTGGAGATTGCTTATTTGTGAACTTCTGAGAATTAAATTCTTATTCCATTTCCTCCTTGTAGCATCTCTGTCTAGCTACAGCCAGCTGGGCAATTTTGTGTTTCCCGCAGCTTAGAGTCCATAATATAGCCAGGTAGGTTCCCTGTGGGGGTCAGAAAAGATGTAATAATAAAACTTAGCCAAATAACTGCATTACACTCAGGACTCCAACCAGATGCTCCTGTTACACTCACAGTACCAGGCCAAGCAGTGCACTATGAGGAACTAAAAACCCTTTCAAAATTTTGTCCCTGTGTCACAGAGTTCATGGGGGCTTACTGCCTTTGTCTTGTTTCAGGCTCAACATTCAGCCAATATTTTTGGGAAGGGCTTGAGCTTTTGAGAGCCTCTTGGATCAGGCTTCAAGATCTTGTATTACTTTCTGATCCCAGCATGAAGAAAAGTGGGGAGTTTGGGGTTAGTTTTGGGGGGTTCTTTACCCATAGAGCTTTACGGTTGCAAATAGCACTGAAGAGATATTTGGCTTTGGTGGTGGTGGGTCTGAAAAAAAACAACACATCTCTAATCACCCTGCACCAAACAATTTTCTCCCATCCTTAGGAACCCAGGGAGCTAAACTGTATTATGTTACCTAGCTTATTACTAAAAGGTCATTGAAGACCTGATGGATCCTTCACTGCATTTCTTCTGTCCTCTCTTTGATATGTAGGATACAAGTGCTGTTGTTGCATTAATTGAAGTGGGTCCTGTTTTGAAATATTAGAATAATTATCTCACGCAGAACCTGCTGTTCCTGGCCACATGGATCACTGGTGGTGTCCTGGAAACACTTAATGTATCACTGAATGTCCATAGAGCAGCAGTTTTCATTTCTTCTCAACCTTGAAGTATGAGATCTTAGCACTTGTGACTTGTGCTTTTGAGCATTTTCTATGCTCATCAGTCCACAGTCAGTTTTTTTATTTACTTAATCTGGAAATGAAAATAACCCCTTTGCTTCACTCTGACTCTGTGCTCAACTCTTGGACAAAAGACAAGCAATTTTAAAGCAGACAAAAGCTCATTGCAACTACAGAACTGGCTCCATCCTTTGTCTCCTGACTTGCAAGGAACCATGTACAGTTATTGGAATAAGGAGCACCTATTCTACAAAGCCTGGGAGCATCTGAATTTTTATGTATTAGTGTAATACTAGTGATTCTGCCAATGAAAAATACACCCTTAGTTGCAGGTGCCCTCGTTAGTCCAAGTGGTCACATGGAAGGGGATCCATTAATTTAATTGTAGACTTTCTGAATTCAGTCCTGCTAGCTCCCTAGGAACTCTGACAGCTTTACTCACCTCCCTCTTTTTTTTTTTTTTTTTTTTCTTTGCACTCAGGAGTTAGGAAGGAAAGGAAAATAGCTTTTCTCTTGAGAATTAAACACATTTCACTGCAAAGAACAAACAAAGCCTGGAAAAATGCCTCCAGATCCTAGAAGGCCTTGATCCTGCACCTTTTACAATCAGGGATGATACCGCCCTTGATTTCAAAAGAGGCAGAATCAAGATGGGGGCTTTTAGAATTTCACCAGGCAAATTGCATTTAGTCTTCACCCAATTTTACGTGTGGCTAAAGAACAATGAAGCCTCCCACCCATATCCCTCTTGGGCATTATATATGTTTCTTAGCTGAGGATCCAGTGTAAACACCCATATATGTGGGCCACTACATACATGCACACAGTCCCATTAAGCTTCTTTACAAGTGAAAAAGGGTGAATATGAAACCTCTCTCTTTTTTTAAATTCCATGCAAGGCCTCAAATTCAAATGTCAGTAGAGTCTTGCCTCCTCCTGGTCTTCTTTCCTCATTAAGTAGCATTGTGCCCTCATTAGTTTCAGTAGGATGGGCCTCTTGGCTCTGTTAAAAGTATCTGTCTATACCAGTAGTTTTCTCTGCAGCAGAAAGAAGCCACCAATAACAGCACTATCTCCAAAAGACCCCAGACTACGCAGATGCTTGCTCTTAGCACCTCCTACCACCTCAGCTTGCTCTTAGCTCTTGGACTTTCTGTCCATTTCCCAGAACTATAGCTTCCCTTGCTCTGTCTCACCACAGCTTCTGCTCTCGGTCCCTGAATTTCACTTGTGGAAGAGGCAATTTCTCCCTATAAGACTTGGAATGATTTTTGGGTTTGTTTTCTCTGATGAGAGGTACAGTGGGCTACCTTAGCCGTCAGGTTGGTGTGTCTTGACACACACACACACATCTTCTGTGTGCCTGTATGACTTATTCCAGTTCAGCAGCCTCCTGACTTATCTTGTCAGAGTGCTTCAAAAGGCAAATCTTATCAGAACATAATAGGAAGGGAAGTTAAAGCTATTAGTATATGGTACTTTCTTGACAGGTCCAGGGACAGAAGGGGAGCTCTATAATCATCTTCAGATACATTTTCTTTTCTTTCTCATAGTCTTGAATAATAACTAAATATCAGCTCCTCCAGATGGCTTTAGATGCTATTAACATATACAGTAAGTAACCCAGAAAGGTAGCTAAAAGGACAAATACATGTGAACAGGCACTGAAGGCATTGACTGTGGAGGAGCAGTGGCTCCTAGAGTACCCAATCTCTAAGAACATCTTTAGGGGAGGAGGTCCACACTCAACCAAGTTATGTGCCTGCTGTCCTTCCTGACAATTTTGTTTCTGGTGGAAAAAATACAGGCATGGAGAATCCTAGAGTGAATCAGGGAGGCACATTGTACCTCTGAAAAGGAGGCTTCACTGAAACAAGATTTTTTCCTGAAGTTATCCTCTGATCAGGTAGCAGAAAGGAGAGCACTACTTCTACTCTCTGTCTTCTCCATGGCCCTGCACTGTGTCCCTGGTTGGGTTCCTCACCTGAGCAGCTGTATGACAGTGAGGGAGAATTTTTTCCACAGCTACTGTCATTAATTACCTTGATAATCTGTCTCCTTAAAGATTCTACTTCAGGTCTGAACTATTACTCATTCTCCATCCTGCCCAACCCACCATACTCTCTACACACCTCATTTGGCAGCTGGGTGGGATGTTCATTCCTGCTTTGATTAAATAGTTGGTATGTATGTACTATGTGTGTCTTACTACCCTCAGTAAAGGTCCTGCTCAGGGTTGTTTTTAAGCCCTTCCCAGGAAGGGTTAGAGTAAGGGTGAAAGGATTAAAGGGAATCAGAGAAGGTCATTAGCATAATTCAGGATAATCTTCAGCCATTTCAGAGCAATGAACCACACCTTGTGTACTGAAGATGTGTATAAACTATACTAAACACACAGGGATTTTAGTTCCTCTTGTCATACCAGACCAAAACTGGGCTTAAGCCACACATAATTATTTGTTTTAAATAATGACAAATCAAACCCTCCTGATGCCCTGCAGGACATTTGGTCCAGAACCTCATGGCAGATGACAAAAAAGTGGAGGGAATAAGTAGAGCTCTCAGCTCTAAATCTCCAAGTACTCAGAGTCAGGAACAAAAGGAAACGTTAACTCTCTTGGTGTAGTCCCCAGATTGAAAGGGGACTAAATAAATATCTCCGTGGTTTTAAGGCTAACATCAAATCATAATCTCATAAAAATAAGGTGCTGACTGGAAAGGGTGTGGGTGGATGGGTGTGGGGGGAACTGATTCTTGTCTAATGGTCTCTTACTTCTGTCAGATTGTCTGGAAACATTCCCAAAACATTGTCATCATTGCTATGCTGTGATAGCAGCAACACAGTTAATCTTACAGAGTATGACTGTGGCACAGCCAATCTATTCTGGACTCATCTGAGAATTCACATGGGACCACGCACCTGCAAAGCCACTGAGCATCCCATATCACAGATGTGCAGGTTTCGTTTAACAGCATGGTCCTGAGGAGTTTCTTTATCCTCATGAGCTATGGAAGGTTTGTGTAGTTCAGGTAGAGAATGTGCCCTCTGCCCTGTGCAACACACAGATTCATATTCAGAACTGTACCTCACACTTCTCACAGTTTTTATGTGCCCTTTCAGTTTCATAGCACCGAAGTGCTGGGAAAGCAGCATGACTAGCAGTGCTGAAACCAGAATAAAAATGACAGCTCTTTCCCCATTTCTCAAAGAGGCATCTGAAGTGCTTTCCTTCTTTGGAAAACTACCAAGTAGGACCCCAAACTTATAAATTTCCTGTGTCTAATACCCTTCTTGTGGGACTTTCTCCCTTAGCTCCCTTTTCATATTGTAGAAATAAAATCAGTATTCTCATTTGCTTCCTATTAATTTCCTCATTCAAGTCTTGGAACTTGGAGATCATCTTAAGGAAATTAGGCAAATCAGGCTTAAAATTCTCCTGAAAGCTTTCCCCAGTAGTGAAAAGCTGATGGTGGTTGTTATTTGTAGCTTGGCTTTAGAGTTACTTGTGTGACTGGATAAGCTAGTCTATTTTAGTAGTAGCAATTTTCTAATCCATCAGAAGACACTGAGGATTTCAACAGAGAAGACAATACATCATGAAAAGCTATAAACATGCTTTACTTATCCAAATATCCTAAGAAATGTATTGAGAAAAGATACAGAAATGTTGCACTTCTATCATTTTTTTAAAAAATACATAGAGTTTAGTAGAGGTCTCCTGGGTTTTGCACCCATCCTAGAGTACTGAATCGGAAGACTAGACATTGTTGGGAATGCAGTGAAGCTGGGGGGAAATACTTCCCCTTCATTCACAGCTATAGGCTTCTTCCTCTAAAGCTTACACCAAATGGTGCTTCAGGAAAAGATGCCAAAGACTGAACAACCATCTTGCATGATGGGAGATGGTCCCTGCAGGTGAAGAAATTTGTAGAGCCTAGACATTCGGTTTCCAGCTGTGTGAAATTGTCACCCTGCTAGTAATAACTAGAGGAATTGAGATTGCAAGTTTATCTGACATCTTTTGCCAGCATTAGTTTCAATTTTTACATGCTCCAAAGATCACTGGTTCCTGTTCACAACCCCTGTTAAATATCCTGAAATATATTTCTTCTAGAAAATAGTTCTGTTTTAGCCATTCTTTTAAATAGATGCTTCCACAAGGAGGGATTTTCAGCCAGTTTTTGCTATACAGTTCATTGTTTCTAATGTCTCCATTGCCATTACTATGGCAATCTAGTGCCTGTGCAATGCCCCAACTAGTAAATATCTTTTTTATTTGATTAGCTCCCAAGTTCAGTCTTATTACTTATTAATAACTTCATTCCATGGTCTGCATTGATCCCTCATATCAGCACTGGCTCCTGCTCTGTTCTCAGTTTTCTCACACTAAAGGAAAAAATTTCCAACCACTTCTCAAGGCAAGTCTCCTGTACAATCAATAAGAAGCCCATCACTCCCACACTTACCAGCCAGCCCGGCAGTTCTTGCTTTAATTGTTGTTTTATCATTCCCAAGAAGCCTCTCCTTCTTCTGATGAGATCTATTTACTCTGTGTTATTCAAGCTGCTATGGCAGGGTATGCAGAGACAAGGTGCCTTGCTCACTTAGGAGGACTGAAAGGCTTAGAAATCTCTCATAGAGATAAGAAGTGGGAGATTAGGGTCAGCCTTGTCAGGCTTGAGATGTGGGTCCGTGCGAACCTATGAAGTTCAACAAGGCCAAGTGCAAGGTCCTGAACGTGGGTCAAGGTAATCCCAAGCACAAATACAGGCTGGGTGATGAGTGCATTGAGAGCAGCCCTGCGGAGAAGGACTTGGGATGTTGGTGGATTCAGACCTGATTATGAGCCATCAATGCGCGCTCACAGCCCAGAAAGCCAAACGTCTCCTGGGCTGCATCAAGAACAGTGGCCAGCAGGTCAAGGGAGGGGATTCCCCCCTCTGCTCTGCTCTCATGAGACCCCACCTGGAGTACTGCATCCAGCTTTGGCATCCCCACTGTAAGAATGATATGGACATGCTTGAGCACATCCAGAGGAGGCCATGAAGTTGCTCAGGGGGCTGGAGCAGCTCCCCTGTGAGGACAGGCTGAGAGAGTTGGGGTGTTCAGCCTGGAGAAGAGAAGGCTCCAGGGAGACCTTGTAGCAGCTTTCCAGTGCTCAAAGGGGCTACAAAAAAAATGGGGAGGGAGTCTGTAGTGATAGGACAAGGGAAATGTCTTTAAACATAAAGAGGGTAGATTTAGGTTAGATATAAGACAGAAATTCTTCACTGTGAGGGTGGTGAGACACTGGCACAGGTTGCCCAGAGAAGCTGTGGCTGCCCCCTCCCTGGAAGGGTTCAAGGCCAGGTTGGACGGGGCTTTGGGCAACTTGGGCTGGGGGAAGGTGTCCCTGCCTATGGCAGGGGGTGGGACTAGATGAGCTTTAAGGTCCCTTCCAACCCAAATCATTCTATGATTGTGTGATTGCTGCAGTCACTTAGGGACTGAACAGATTCTGTATGCCAAAAAAAGCAAATCTGAATGTGTCATATTCTTCTTGCTTCTTCGAAGAGAGGATTCTTATGTTAAGCACATATCTTTTAAGAATCCCCTCCTTAACCATCTTTCACTCATCATGCACCTTTTTAACCCTTTCTTTCTTTTCCCTTCTCTTCTGTGCCCAGCTTGTCCTTTACCTTGTCTTTGCTTTCTTTTCCCGGGGGAATGTGGTCCCAAAATCCTCAAATCATGCCTGCCCTGCAATGTTGATTCCTAAAAATAATGCCTCCACATTTGTGTTTCAGCATCTAAGTAGAAATTGTCTGATTTTCAGCAGAATCAGTGATGCAGTTTCTGGGTATATTTGGGTTTTGAAAGCCCAGTCATTTGTCTTATAACCAATTCCAGTGCATGATGAGGTGCATAAGTCCAAGGAAGGCTAGTAGCCTACAGTGAGGTGCGTGGAGCAAGAGGTGTTTCAAGCCACATCAAGCCTTTGATGTTACCTACTCAGATACACTATGTACATTCATTGCACAGAGAAGAACATTTATAAGATCATGCTGAAAGTGCAGCAAGTTTTAGACCAGTCTTATCAGAGATTTTAACAGTTCTAATCCTGGTCCATTGACATCCCTTGCAGCTATGAGCCGAAAGGGAACAAGGCAAAGTGACTGAGCAATGAAAGCCAAGAGATAATCTAACCTACCAGATCTGGGAGATGATGACAATGCAGATACCTGCTAAATTAGTTAACAGAGATGTAGCAGGGAAAGTGGACTCTGTGACCAGCCATCAAGCAACAGCAGGGTTGGGTACCCTGGAGGTGAGTTGTGAAAGGCAGGGAGAAAAGAACAGGTTTATACCATGTCTCCATTGTGACACTGAAACTGCTGTGTCCAGCTAAGGATAGCAACCTCCTAGTACTTAGCTTACTCCAGCTGCATCCTAAGAGCTACTTGACCCTGCCAGCAGCCCTCCTGGAAGCACCAGTTGAAGGCATGGCATGTGAATCCCCGTCGTTACCTGATAGCACCACTGTAGCAAGATGAACATTCGAGTTCAGGCTTGCTCCTTCCAACAAGTTCTTAAACCAGCAACAGTTTGCTGTATTGTTTGGCTGTGTTTATTTGGTGCTGCTTAACTACCCTGCAGTGTCACTTATACCCAGATCTTCTGCATTGTCCTCTTCCTGTGCCCTGCCACCTCCAGGTTTTGCTTTCCCATAATATAGTCCTATGGTGTGGTCATCAGAATTACATGGATCTTTTGACAGTGCACAGATGCTTTGGTCTGTGATCCCTCATACCTATAAGTCTTTTTTTTTAAAAAAAAAAAAAAAAAAAAAAGAGCCTGATTTCCAGACTTTCATTTTTTCCACTGATTCTTGTTTGGAGAAGATGCAGATGTTTCCCATTTGGCCAGTGCCTCCCTACATCCACTGACAGATGCTTGACAATGTCAGTGCTTATTTGCAGCCTCTCATCAGATATACCGATGAATGTCATGTTTGCAGCAGTGTTGTTTCTGATGTTTTTCTAAGCCATTCTATTGTGGCAAGCAAACCTATTCACAATTTCTGTCAACCAGTGGCTGTGCTGTAGCCATTGAGTGGTTCCTGAGCCTATTTATTTTTCATTTTTGTCTTGAACAGCTAGGGGAGTTGGGCTTTTATCAGGACCAACAGAAATAGATCAATTCAGTTCCAGGCATCCAGCAAGGAAACATGAGAACTTTAGAAACATTCTGGAATTTAATCAGGCTAAATCTATACAAATAAATTAAATATGCTTGGGTACATTCTTTCATACTGAAGCCAGCATGCATGATGCACTCTATGCCTGTGATAATAAAGTGTTCTAGCCTGTAAAAGAGGGGGACTGCATACAATCTGCCTCTTTGGCATGGTCCCTGGCAGGTCTTAAGTGCCTACCTCTGCCCAGGAACCACCTGTGAGGGTGCTGGTTGTCATACACCAAACACATGTCAGGGAGCCTTCAACACTTCAGCAGCACAGACAGCCCAGTGTTAGTGTCCCAAAATATTCCATGATACTTTTGTATTGACTAGAGCAAGATGTATCCTCAGAGGGTCTGGGGCTAGAAATTATTCTGTTAGCAGAGACAAAGGTTATGGAAGTGCTGAGTTTGGAAAGATAAAGATTAGAGCTTTACGATCTGCCCAGTCTGGATTATTGATCACGATGGGATTGTACAAGGAGAGAAATCAGTTATACAACCAAAGATGATGGCTGGTGTCACTGGTGTCACTGGGGAGCCCAGTGCCGTCTCTCTTCTGGTTTGAAGAGTCCATGAACTTAATCTGCAGACTTTATTGGTTTTGTAGGGGAGTGTTTTACAAGATAAATGAGTATCTCCTGTTTTCCCTCCATTCTATTTATTCTGAAAGGTCAGTCGTCTGCCCTGTAAATAAAAGAATATATCATAATTCCTGCTATGGTATCCACACTTCCCATCTATCACTGCATAGCAACATTGCTCTGCCACAGGGCTGAAAGCCAGGGGAGCTGCAAGTACTTCTGAGTAGCAGCAGATGAGCATTGACTTTCAGCGATAACCACGATAGCCACATCCATCCAAACAATGTGGCACAGTGCAGACAGGACCCTTAATATTCCTCAAATTATGCCTCTGCATAGAAACTTGCTTAACTGCATGTTCCGCCTGCATATCAATACGGGAAAATCCAGACTGATGATACTGTTGGTTTTGGACATTGTATAGGATAAAACGGGAATGAAGAATTCACAGAAGTACCAGTTCCTAAAGCCAATTCCAGTCAGTTCACACACCTCAGCATAAACAATTCCAGTACTTGAATGTACAGCTCTGGCTCATGCAGGATCAGTACATGCAATCTCAGACCTCCCTGTGGTCAAGCTGGCCACCAGGACTCCCTGAAAGCTGCTGGGCCATGTTTTCTAGGCACAGTCTAAATGCCAATGAACAACAGCCCCTCAAATATTTACAACCCATAACGTAATACAGAGACTGGGGGAGGACGTGGAGGCAGCAGAAGAGATCTCTTCCAGTCACAACAGGAGGTTAATTGCAGCCATTTGAGCAGCTCAGCTGATGCTGCCTTCCAGCTTCCCGATTGTTATGGACTCCGGTTTTCTAACCCTTTGGGCTCTGCTTCTTTCTTGCCACCAAAGTATGTTGCTTGGATTTGTATGTTGCTTTGGATTGACCTGTCTGTCTCATGTTATCCTTGGGAAACAATCCTGGGCCAGCCCTGCCTCTAATGAGGTGTTGATGCTCCTGAAGGTTCCCAGGGCTTCACCCTCCCAGAAGGACCAGAATGACTCCCCACACTATAAGGCAGGTCTTAACTTTCCTAAGATCGTTCCATGGTTAATGGCTGGAAAGTTTCAGCAGTGTCACTTTAAAAAAATACCAGAAAATACAACTTTTCCAGACAAAATAATACTACATTTGGCTGTTAACATGATGAGTTAAGCACAGCACTATGGGAAGTCATTGTTTGAAAGAGAGAGTTAACTCTCTGCTACAGGACTTTCTATTAACTGTGCCACGATCTTTTCCACAGATAACACAGTCTGTAGGACAAGTCATTCAACCCCTGTGAAAATGGGCTATTGATTTATTTTTTCATTTAAAATTCTGTCCTTTTTTATCCCTGATGTGTTTTGCTGTTGTTTGTCTGAAGTCCACTAAGTTGCACTGAGGTGAACAGACAAGAGATATGTACTTCCAGTTTGGCAGGGAATTGATGGGGCTGGGAGTTTTCAATACCAAAAAGAAAGATAGAAATGCTTACATAGTTATGTTACTCAATTGCTCTTTCTAATGAGAGCAGCTCATGGGGTGAAGCAAGTCAGTCAACATTATGAATTCATGTTTAAAATCCTCCTAAATTAGAGTGGACTTTTGGGATTGGGAGTCAAAGAAAAATTATCGAGACATGGCCGTACATCACCGAGACCTTTTGGGAACACCAGCTTGTGTATATTACAAGAATATTTTTTTTTAAATGTAGAGTTAAAAAGGTCTGAAAAGTATCACGAAGACAGCAGTCACTATCTCTGAGGGAGTGCGTAGGGTTACCAGAGGATCTACCTGACTCCTCTCAGCTGTTTAGAAAACATCAGCAGTAGACCACTTCCCTCTGTATGATAAATACTCACTCTCACACACACAGTCTTGCATGCACACACAGAGAGATCACCAATAGTCCAGCCATGTTGTCCAGCTCTCATGCCAATGCTCTGTCCTGTCTTTTCACCTGCCTGTGAAAACAAAATATTCAGAAATTGCCTCAAGCATAAGTGCGTATGGTTCCCGAAAGACTATGTGGAAAAAATAAAAGGCTTTTGCAAGAGAATTTTAAAAGAAAAAAGGAGGATTTAAGTTTTTCAAAAGAAAAAATATAGTCTTGTTCTAAAGTGTATGTGAGGAATAAAGGAATAGCAGAAGGCAAACTGCACTGAAGACTGAAATACAATGGAGGTGGGGGGTAATCAGCTTATGGGCTGCTTTCATACAATAAAGAAAATCATGCATAATTTTCAGAGGCATGTTCAGATCTCACTGTCTTCGAACAACATCCCTTACGTAAGCAGAGGCTCATCAGAGCAGACCTGTGCTGTTTTCTGCCTTCCTTTTTCACCACTGTAGACATCGGGGACAAATCCGATCAGAGTCCTCTATTCTCATGAAAATGAGAAATAATTTCAGCTGCATCAATTGCACACTACGTGCTAAATTACAGATGAGTTCTGCCAGTAGGAAAGAAGGCTAGGTGACCTCTTACACCTATACACAAAAATTATGTTAACAATTATGACCTATACAACAATTTTCAAGTCCAGGACAGTTTTTTATGTAGGGTTTGGCTTTATTAATTGCACAAGGAAAGGGGACTAATTCTGTTCCCTTTTTAAATTTTTGCTGCTGTCTAAATGTTGCTGCAGCCAGAAGTTGGGAAACTTGAAAACAAACCTGAAGAAGAAGAGTGAAGCCAAGTGCATTCTCCTTTGCTAATGTTCACACTTTTTTGGTAGATGATAAACTAGACAAGAAGGTAGCCAGAAATATCAACAGCATGTCTTCACAGGTAAATTTTTGCTGACAAGACTGAGTGCAATACATCCCCATTCCTCAGAACAGACAGATCACATTTCATCTCCCATAGAGTCTCTCTCCAGACCACAACTCAGCTCACAAGACTCATGTGTGAAGCCCAGAAAAGCAGGAACCAGAATGCTAATTGATGCTTCTTACAGAAGCTTCTAAGCTGTCAAACTCGAAGTCTTGCTACAGGCAAGAATGGAGCATAACTGACATAGATATGGAGCTACGTGAAGTTGTTGTTAGTCCAGTTACAGTTTCCATAATCTAATAGTCCAAATGATTAGTCCAGTCATAAGATTATACATGCAGAGTCCAATTTAATACAGAGAAGCCTCAATAATGCTGTTAAAATTATTATCCAAGAAAAAAACCCAACCAACCAACCAACCAAACAAACAAACAAAAACAAAAAATACCCCACTCACTTCTTTATATCTACCCTTTTTTTCCGGTGCTTTGCTCATCCTTCCGGATTCTGTCTGGCTCCTCAGGTTCACCGTTTCAGCCTTACTCAGGAAGACTGGGAGGTGGGTTGTGATATTTTGTCGGTAACCTGAGATGTCTGCCACAAGTAGAATTATATTTGTGGTGAGGCTTTCTTCATCCTCTCTTCTGGGAGGCACGTGATATGGATGCTGGTGCTTTGCTCTTACTCAGTTTTGTGTCTGCTTGGAATTATTTTTACACATTTTCTTAACACATTTTTTATTATGATCGTGTTCATTCTTCAGTTTTCCTGTTCTTGAGGGCAGCACTTCTGCAGTGGCCACTGATTGATCTTTGTTTGCAGTTTGGGACCTCTGGTATCACCCCATACGTGTATTCTTCCCCACCACATTTTATTTTGAACTCACAGACTGTTCAATCTACACTGTCACTCTTCCTTATCACTATATACTAAAGGTGATCTAAACCAGACATAGGCCACAGTTACCTGATCGCTAGAAAATCACTAACCTGAGGAAAAAAAAAAAATAAAATCAACTCAGCCTACGCAAGACGAGACAAGTCATCAGTCTAGACTGACTAAGCCTTGACTGTCAGGTCAAGACAAAACCTGTGGACTTTAACTAGTAATAGCAAAAATCATAGTTACTGGGCTGCAAAGCCTTCCCACTATACATATGTCAAGACTCAAATCCAAAACACCTCTCAAAAAGTTCTAGAAAGAGACACTTCTTGTGACATTGCCACAGGCAGGTCCCAATCATTCGATGAGCCCTGATGATTCCCACCTCATGTATCAGTTCAGTGTCGCACCAAACCATCCCTGGGTTCACATCACAGGTTGCTCTCAGACACTGGATCAGCATGAGGATTCTAAAATCTCCCCACTTTCCAAGTGTCTATCTGCAGTCTTTAATCACCGTTAAAGACCATCTCTAGCATCCTGGATTAATCATGAGGTTGGGAGATCTCGAACGTAGCCAGAATTTTGTGTTACATCCCATGCTTCCTATTACTTTTAGTGTTGATTTCATCTTTCTCTGTAACAGCCCTGCCTGCTTCACACTGCAATACAAGTCTGTGTTTTGTCCTACATTTCTCTGTATCAGTAAATGACACTTAACATCATGACCTTCTTAACTAATTCCTCTTTCTTTCTGTTTCTGTCTCCTCACAGTACTCCAGTCTTTGTGTGAGTGCAGGCTGCCATGAAACAAATACTGTGATTTGTCAACAGTTGGTTTTCACAGATTTGGAAACATTACACAGAACAGCCCCCAAAGTCTTTGACCAAGAAACCTCTCACTGAACCGAAAGTTTAATTAAACACCTCATACTTTGTCTCACTAAATGCGTCTGAATTGAAGCTATCCAAAAAATGAATTTTTGTTTCCCAAACCTATTAAGTTCCTGGTATTTGTCTCCAGATCATATAATGCAAAGTCAAGATTTTAAAGAAAATATTCCTAAGAGAGGTTCTCCATGCCACGGATAAAGCCACGCAAACAAACAAATAAATTAAACCAAGCTGATGATTTGGAAGCTTCCCCGGAATTTAAAGATGAAAATACCAAGAATCACAGAATCGGTGACATTGGACAGGACCTCTAAAGATCATCTCGTCCAACCTCCTTGCTCCGAGCAAGGTCAGCTAGAGCAGGATGCTCAGGGCTGTGTCCACGTCCCTGCACTGAGTCACAGCACAGCTCAGAGCTCCAGGTCATTGCTCAGGCTGATGTGCAGTTTGGCCACAGAAATCCTCCCATACAACATCTATTTGCATGTTTTCCAGAGATGGCAGTGCTAATACTTAGATTCATTATACATTCCCGTGTGGATACGTGCAGAATGTGGAAGGAGACTCACCAGCCTTATAAATGCCCGTGTGCCTTCACTCATCCTTTGGTATGGGGCTTGACCTTATTGTTTCCCTCTGTGTAAGGACTGGCTGAGTCCCTGCAAAGCCAAGAGCTTTCTGACACAGTCACTCTGATTTTCATCTGTTGTGCTGTGACTTCTTTCAGTCTAATTTTGCAGTTTGGTACCACAGCTCTGGACAGCTTCCTCCTTGCCCTAAAAGAATGCTGTCATTTGCACTTTTAATGCCTGGAGGGCTCTCTGATGTCTGGTACAGTTTATGTGATATACTCAGGAGATGGGCTGATCTCCCTGGATTGTCGTACTACTACAATGCTACTTATAACCGATATGTCTTATTTTAGATATGACATTGAGTGGACTGACTGGACCACATCGCATTCTGTGTTTTGATAAAGCAAAAGGCTGTAAAAATTGGCCCTTCTTCTGTTTGCCATATTACTATGATGTCTTTTGAAACTATTAGCTGAAGCTATTGATCTCAATGCTAATATTAAGATATCATACTCAAGCTAAATAATTAGAAGTAGACCATCTATGTTCTTATCAACTAAAACTACTAACAAGCACAAACATATGCTCATATGTTCAAACTCTCTCCTGTTTTTTGCAATTCACCAGTTTAAGCTGCCCGCAGTGCTGTTTGGTGGCCAGTCAGGGCACGCTGGAGCGAAGCTGAACCCTCACCCCATGCATCTGAGTGCTCTATCAATGCTCACACTGAGAGTACTCGCAAGGACCCATCCTCTTTCAAATTTCACACACCTACAGAAGGACTCTGGCACTGTACAAGCTGACCAAACCATACCCATCAAAATTCGTTATTGTCAAGATTGTAAACAAGTTAAACCACATAGGACTTTAGTTGTTAGGGTGCTTGAAGATTGATAATATGCCCCATGTTTTTACCTCCAGATACTTTACTGTTTCTTTTAGCCTCTTTCTTTCTCTCTTTCTCTTTTTACTTTTTTTTTTTTTTTTTTTTTTTTTTTTTTTTTTTTTTTTTTTTTTTTCCTCTTTTACTATCTTAAGTATTTTTTCTGTGATGGTAGTTATCTGCTAGAGCCATTTCCCTAATCTTATGTGGAGGGTTGTACTATTAGCTGGACATCTACAAGATACATCTACATCTACATCTACATCTACCTGTTCTTTGGTCAGATACCAAACTGTATCGGATCATCAACAGGCACAAAAATGCTTCTCCATGTTCTGCAAACAGAAGTACATTTATTCTTATTAATTGTACTGTGGTCCTGACAACAAGACATCCATCTTCATCAATATCCTTTTATTCCACTAGAAGGGCTGGCTTGACCTCTAGGTACATAAGCATCTCGGAACACCTGAGCAATGTGTACTGCAGCTATTCGCTTCCTAACTGTCTCAGCATCTCAAGCAGGGCTGCTTATGCTTCTGGAGCTTTACCTTGATGTGACTGTGTTTCTCACCGTTTTCTCCTTTCCCTGAGTGTAGCTTAAATTGGTTTTTGCCTATCTTTTCTCATGCGATTTACATTCTTGGCCAGCCTACTTCTTTTTCTGTCTCTGTTTTTTTCAGCCTTGGCCCCTGAATTCATTGCGCATTAATTGTTTTTTGGTTTGGTGGGTTTTTTTGTGGGGTTTTTTGCATGTTTAAACAGAAAGTCCAAGGTCTGATCCCTGACCAAACTGATGTTCATTATCAGAACATTTACAGAAG
Organism: Athene cunicularia; assembly: GCF_003259725.1. Lineage (NCBI taxonomy): Eukaryota > Metazoa > Chordata > Aves > Strigiformes > Strigidae > Athene > Athene cunicularia. Next base: position 148,622,066 of record NW_020799095.1, read on the forward strand.
GTTTCTGCATAGGTGTCCAGGTGATCTAAGCAGACCAATGATTGATCCAGCTGTGGTTGAACAGAAAGAGCTCTTGGCATCTCCATCATTTTTTCCCTCCTGCCCCAGCTCTCTGCTCTTCTAATTCCAGGCAAATATCTGCTGTCTCAGGAGATGTATAAAATTCCCTTCTCAAACTTCTGCACTTTCTGTACAGAGAAATACACTCTATCCATCTTTGAAATTGAAATTACAGATGAAAATCCCTATCCATTCCCATTGGACTAATACATGATTGATTGTTCCACAAAGAATATTATCCAATCTAACCATAAAGGACAAAAATGATAGTTGTTCTACCACTTTTCCAGGGAGACTGTGCCTCCACCTCATCGATGTCTTTGTAAGGGGTTTGTGCTGATAATCAGATTCATTTCTTCAGTTTTAAATTCAGCCTGTTACTCTGAGTTAGCTTCTATTGTATGGCCCTTAATCAATTCATCATTATTGTTGCTGCTGTTTACATTAATGAAGTAAGCAGTAGAAATGCTTGGCTCCAGTATAATGTTTGCTGGTTTATATGTGTGTACTAAAAGTCTCTTGCACTGAAGAGTTTATAATCTCTTTATGACTTAAGATAAGAGGCTGATGCAAACACTGAGGACTTACAGGACAAGGTGATGGTGTAACAAATTCATATAATGAACCAGTCTCAAAAATAGGCAATCTGCCTATCCGAAAATTGCTGTGTATTACTTGATTATGAAAATATTTTCAAGTTTATTCAGAGTCAAAACTGCTATCCTCCTGTGTTTATACATGGCCTCTGCCCCAAGAAGTTCACAGTCTAAGTAACAGGATTATCAAAGATATAGATAGACATCTCTGCCGCAAGCATTACTTTCCTAGGTGATACCCATGCATCATTCTGAAACAAATGAATCAGTCTTCAAATACCTTAATAAGGGATTCAGTCCGGATTCTCATACACTGAAACAAAACACCACTATGGATTTTGAGTTATAACAGTGCAAGATTAAAGAAACAGAGGGATGCAGGATCAATGTTTCTGTCCGTCTTGCTTGCGTAGAGGCTATTACGTGCAAACCCACCCTACTCATGTCATTTTATCAGTCTAAGCTCGTAGTGGATCTGTCCTTGGATTTCTGTGTCATGGTAAGTGGACAAAGGGCTCGACCCCTTCCCCCTCCCTCTTCCCCAAACAGCAATGACATTGCTTTTCTTGGTATCCTTCTGCAGCCCAACGTCTTCCTTAGAGCCTGCAAGTTCTCATTCTGTCTGCTTGCACAGGTCCATCAAGCACCCGGACCCTGCAAAATTGCCTTTTAGCTGCCTGCGGCTGCACACAGCTGCAATGAGAAAAGCAACCGCCTTCAACACAAAACATTATTTACTTATTCCTGTAAGGTACAAAGCTTTCAGAACAAAGTCTAAGAACCACACTCAGGCTAAATGCATGGGTATTAACTGCATCTTCATAAATTTGCATCCTTTCATCCTTTAGAGTTAGAAACATTTCACTGTCACCACATCTTTGTCTCCCTGCATTTCTGTGAGACAGGCAGACTGTCAGCCTTTCACTAACTCACATTAGACTCACTTACCCAAACTCCTCCCTTCCTTTCAAGCACTGTTAAAATTTTAGGTCCCCTTTGATTTTTTTGTCAGTTTTTACCTTTGGAAGCGTACCACTTTCTAACTGAATGGAGCCATCGAGATTGTGGATAATTTTTCCCTGTAATTCATGGCCAGCTGTTGCTATGTAACTCCTAAACTATGTACCTGAACTGCTTTATCTATGTGATGGCTTTATCTTTGCTTGGTACAGTGACTTTTTCCTTTAGTCTGACTGGAAAAAGGGGGAAAAAAAATTAACTATGACCAAGTTATCAACTTAATTGAAATTAATGGTGGATAGAAGGAAAAACAGGTCAGCCCAAGTTAAATAATACTTGGACTAGTTAGGTGCCTGCAAGCCAGTGGGGACTGATAAAATATGCTGTAGGGTAGGTACATCAGGAACTGCCAAAAGCAATCATTGCATGATAAGAGATTATCTTTAAGATCACATGGAGGACAAGTACCAGAAAAGAAAAAAAGGGCAAATAGTACCATCGTAAAAAGAAAGGTGAATTCCAGATGAGTCAGCCTAACTTTGATGCCTGGAAAGAAAATAGTCTGAATAATAAAACACTTGATACATAAGCACCTAAAGAAAAGTAAAGTGATAAGAAACATCCAACACCGATTTGTCAAAAACAGATTGCTTCCTTCCATCCAGGTGAAGACAGGACAACCTATCTAGTTAGTAAGGGGAAGCACAAATCATTGGCATTTCCAACAACTACACCCCAACATCACTGTGAAGGTTGTGACTTCTTCTCCTCATGTTGTAGAAATGTGGCTCTGTGACTTTCAGCAAACTCCTCAGGGTAGACTGTGAATTTTTAATTTAGTTTAAATTTTAATATTTTTTTTTCTTTTAAAATTTGTAGCATAATTTGCCAGTTTATTGCAGTTTTGAGTTAATGTAATGGTGATTAAAGTACCAATGCTGCTTCCTTAAGAACTACCTGTTTACCCAGTCAGTAGTGCCGAGGGAATGAATACAGCCTCAGCATCAGAAACAACCCTCTGGAACAGATGCATTTCTTGGAAGGAGAACATTTCCTTGTGCACAAGTAAAAAGCATGCACATATTCCTGGACAGAAGAACTTCCAGAGGCAACACAAACCATGCTTTGGCACCTATGTATGGACAAACGATCTGAGCCCATGGTAGTGTGTGTCAAACCAGTCAATATCGCTGACAGAGCAGAGAGCAGCAAATAGGGGAACTACTCATTGCCTATGGAGTTCTACGGAGTTCCATACATTTAGGTGATAACCCTGTCATCTGTACACTACAGATTGCAGTTGTCAGGCAGAGTAATCAAGGGCATCTTAAATGGAAGCAAAATGGGGGGGGGGGGG
>NW_020799095.1:148625088-148662334 GCF_003259725.1 Athene cunicularia
GGGGGGGGGGGGGGGACGGACACGGGACACAACACGACACACAACACACGATACACTGTGTCTCCACCAGCTAAATGCAGCGTTAGAGACTAACTCACAGACTGGCAGAAAGAGCCTCCGCAGGCCCATATGGCTCCTTAGTCAATGCAGTCAGTGGCTCCTGGCAAGGGATTCAGCTCACCCTATAGTAGACACCAGGGCTCAGCTCAGTTGTCCACAGTTGGGGGACTAATATGGCTGAGATTTCTTAGCGGGCTTCCAGGTTGGGCTGGGAAACAAGATACAGAGTCTAGTGAAAACCCATGCCTTCTGGGACTGGTGTCCAGAGGTGAGGTGGGGTTCCCTGGGCAGCTCCAGCAGTACCAGATGGCTTTCCTTAGGCACTTGAACTGCATCGTACCTCTGGAGTGGCTAAATTAAGACACCCTGCTGGCAGACAGACACCTGTTTGTGGGCACGAAAAGGTAGGACTCCATCCGAGCTGAATTCATCTTTGTTCACAGTGTCACTCTTGAAGTGAAATAAAGCACTTGCCCTTAATGCAAGCCTGGATAGTCCCCGCAGGGAATTGCTGTGGAAAAGCCAGAGCCTCGTAAAGAAACAGATTTTACAGTGATTGTGTTCTATAGACGAACCCTGTGACACTGCTGCAAACAAGGTACATGGCACTTAGGGACTTCTCATACACCATCATTTACTTTAGACCCCAGATGGAATTATTCACTGAAGCTGGCAGGGTGGAGACTCCACTGCTCTGTAATAAAGAGGTTGACAAATCAGAGGAAGCCCAGAGCAGAGCAACAGGAGTGATATAGGTGCTAAGGAACATGGCTGATGAACAAAGAATGAAAAGATTGGGTCTGTGGATATGTGGATGTGCATTAATCGCCTTCAGGTGTCTAAAAGGTTGATATAAAGAGAATTCTGCTCCATTGCTCTCTGTGTCCATGGGTTACAGGCTAAGAAGCTTCTAAAATGTTACACAAACTTCTGCTAGTGGTGGCCAAGATTTATTTAATGCTTCTGCAGTGTGGAAGGCTGACCTCTTCTCATCCCTTCTAGTCCTACACTTTGTTGCTTTAATAAATGTAATTCATGCCTAGCATCCAACCATTTAATTTTGTTGAGTTATAGAATCACAGAATCACAGAATCACACAAACACCCTGTGGTGAGAGAAAGCAGAGAGAAAGCAAAGCAAGCTGTGTAACAACCAGGTCAGTGATGTTCCATAGGCACAGTTCAGTGTATTTCCCTTGACAAAGAGGGAAATGAGAAGTTAAGACCTTTTTTTATTGAGGAAGAGTGAAGGAAAATAAGTATATCCACTGCTTTTTCAAGCAAGACAAAGTCTGAAGAAGAAATGTTACTGCTATCTTAAAAAAAAATAGATACAAGGATGAGAGAGAGCATGGCAGGATTAACCATCAGATGAAGAAAGGAAGACAGAGGGGTGTCAAGGAGGCAGTAAACCCCCATATGTGCTGGGTGTGGGAGGTGCCTGAGCTTTCCCCGAGGCCCATGTGGGTCTCACTGAAGCACAGGACCAGCCTCCAGCCTGACTGCCCATGACATACGGTTCAGTACAGGTCTGACACAGCTCACACACTCATAGCAACAGGACATTTTTTCCTCATGTAACTGATGAGAAGAGAGGCTTATACCTGTCAGGCTGAAATGACTTGTCTCAACTCAGTGGCTTGTGTTTCAAAGAGCACTGCCTTTCTCCAGGGCTAGCATGATTGCAGGGTGTGCTGTTCCCAAAGGCTTTCCAGAAACACATCCATTTTTCCAGGAAAACACAATGCCTGAAAACACAGCCTATATCACTGCTTGGTGCGGAGCAGCAGCAGCAGCCGAAAGGCAGATTGAAAAGGTGACTGGCAGAGAAGGGTCTTCTTGGACAGACAGCAGCACACTAGGCATCGGGCTCTTACCTTCAGTATATTCAGATGTCATTTTCAGCACAGCATGGATTACAAGTCCCTCACACAAGCTGAGTTTAAAAAAAAAAAAAAAAAAAAAAAAAAAAAAAAAAAAAAAAAAAAAAAGAATTGGAGAAAGGAAACATATTATGACAAAAAAACCCTCAACTTGATATTCAGAGATGGAGCAGCAAGTAGGGGGATGGAGTGTCACAGTCACCCTCCTCTGTAAAACAGTCTTGAGAGCCAAAGAATCAGTACGTGCAAAATTCAGTATCTTTATTAGGAACTATGCACAAACACAATTTTTTCATTCTCAAACATTATCCTGTCGTGTGTGTATACTGATCTCCCACTCATCGCAGTATTTCTGTATCAGGCATATGGATAGTACTAGATCATTCTCAATGACTCACTATTTACGTGCAAAATGTCATGAACATCTGAGAGTGTTTTACACCTGGAATGCTATATTTGGCAGCACCAAATGACTCAGTTTTCTAGCAATGTTAGCAACAGTGAGAAAAATAAATGGCAATTTTAATTACATTTTGTAGATATTTTATAGCAAGAATTTTTATTTTGGCAAATAAAGACATCTGGAGTCTAAATATTTTACCTTCTCTGCTCCCACTGCTTTAAGATGGCAGGGAAGGGACACTCCACACTGCTGTTCCCATGTGCTTTTGATGTGTTATTCACAGAGGCACCAAGAGTGTAACTCAAGTCAGACACCATGGAGCAGGACATCAGGCAGCACTATACAGTAGTCACAGGAGCAGGGATCTGCTGAAGGTAGGTGATATTGCAGAGGTGGATTTTAAGGTGAGATTAAGCTGTTCACAGGCCAGAGAAGATTTACCAACTGCATGTGTTCATTTCTGCCTTGGTCTTCCTAGCCTGAATACCAGGCTCTGGGCCACAGGACCACTGCTCCTGCTGCACACACCAGCCATGCCCAGGCAGCACACAGGCAGGCAGCTTGCAGGTGGGTAACACCTCGGGTCAAGCTCCTACACAATATGAACACTTGTGTTTTTCCTGCTCTGACAGGTGAGGTGGTCTCAAACCTGCCCTATGACAAGGCACAACAACAAGAAGAAAAAAAAAATTATTTTTTTTTTAATACCTTGCTTTTTTTAACAGAAGAGCTCACAATTTTGGTCTCCTTCATTGCTAAATATACTGAGTACTATAAAAAAGTCGTCACATGTGCTGGAGACTATCCATAAGGGACATTACTTTAAATGCTTTCTCTATTGTTGTAGCAAAGAAGTCATTAGATCCCACTGCAGAACAGTGAAGGATACCACCTCCTCTCCTGAATTTATGATCTGTGAGTTAATGCTTCTTCTAACTGAAATGGTTAGTGACTAATGAAAAAACAAAGGATGCAGCCAGGCTTGGGTATACATTGGGAAGTTCATCAATATGCATTTTCCCACGACACTCAAGTATATTTCCCATAAGAAGGCAGGAATCGGTCTGTGAGATCTGAAGGCGTGAAACAGGTATCCTTACCACATTTACCCTGAATACTCACTGTCACAAAATATCCCTGAACACTCCAGAAACCATAACTCATACTTTAAAGACTGAACCTGGAATAAGTATTTCATTTTCCTCCTAAAGCTCCTTCTTTAGCTTCATTGAAGCTGTGCTTTAAGATCTGTGATATCAGATCTCATGTAGGAAAAAAAAATCTTTTATTTGAAGGTGAGGATATATATGTGCATTTGCTTTTTAACTGTGCATGTCAGAACAGCCAGGTCTACTTATACAGATTACTCCTTTGCAGCTACCTACGAAATTGAAGACAGATAATTTTAATAATCAACAAACATTATGTTAAAAGACTAAATAAATAAATGAATAAATAAATCAATAAGACTATTTAACTCCATTTAATTAACTGAAATTGGGGGAAGAGACAGTCATGAATGGCAAAACAACTAATTTACTCCCATTTGGCTGAGTCAAAGCCCCAGCAGTACCCTGTGTGTCATTTACCTGAGCCTGTGCTGCTAGGAAGCCTTTTGCTAAACCCAGTTTTTAGCTGAAAGATTTCTAGAGCACATTGGGTCACTTAACAGACAGATTTTGGATTGAGATGGGTTAAGTAAAGTCTTTAACTTGTTTAAGTTATCCCTGATTTAACTTTCCCTTAAATAAAAACAGGAATATATGATCTAAGAGTCACAATTCTAAAAAATAAATAGTATGGATCTGGGATTAACTGTCTGTACACTCAAATTCTCCATGTCCAGCTTCAGGGTGGTTAGTCAAATAGTTGCCCAGGCTTGGAGGCTACTCACTGGCACACAGCTGAATCCAAAGGTGCTGGTATCTTCCATCTGAAGGTTCTGTATTTTCCCCCCAAACACTACCAGAGGATAATGTAAATCTCCAGACTAAGTGTGGCATGGAGGTCTGACTTTTTAGTTGAAATGTCACCAACAATCTCCTTTGCAAATACAAGTCCTCTTTGTTTGCATCTCATATACAGGACACTAAAGAGACACAAACCATCTAACATTTGCAGTGCTGAACTGAACATGGCTATGGCACAGACCTGAACACTACCCATCGCTGCTTGCCTTTCACCATTTTGTTCGTCACAGTTCTGGCAGGACTTTCCCAGTCAAATCCTATGCTGACTTTGCATCTGGCAGGAGCAAGGAATTCTTCCCAACAAGCAGCTTGGACATGGCCACCCTACTCACCCACATAAGCAATGCTCAGCCACTCACCAGGCCAGAAAATAGCCCCTGGCTCATTTTATTTGCTGACGGAGACAGAGCTAAGGAAAATGACTGATCAGACCAGGTAATTAGGACAGTATCCTTTTTATTCCTCGGTCTGATAAAAACTAAAACTGTGTATCCCCTCCATAGGATGCTGTCAAGAGGCTTCTGGCTTTCCTTATTCCAAGCTATTTGATGCCTCAGCCAGCAGATTTCCTCCCACCATCCTCCACAGCCACCTCTATTTCTAACCCTGCTATCAGAGTATTCATTAGCTTTGCAGTGCCACACTCAGTATGAAAATCAGTGCTCAGGGAGTGGAAAGAGGGAGGAAATTCTTCTGATGTGACCATAATGGACAGAAAATTCTGGTAAAGCAAAACCCAATCAATCTCTGAAAGGTATAGTTGCAGGTAGGTGTAGGCTTAGTGCCAGAGTAGTGTCAAGCTGTGTAATTTCTCTTGCCTTTACAAAATACTTTCCAGAACTGCTCAGGGACTTCTTGCATGGGCCTTGGCTTGAGCCACTCTGGTGCTGCAGAGACACAAAAACCTGCCACTGAGTTCAAGTTGCTCTGGGCTGAATTTATCCCAGCCACTCCCCAAAGGCTGGTTTTGCAGTGCTGGGGCATTCTGAGACTGGATACTTGTGACTCCAGTCACAAGAACTACAATGAAGTCAAAATAATCAGAGCATTGAAAACTGCCGTGAGTGCAGAAATATTCCTGTTCTTCTGTGAACTGCTGTTCTGCACACTGACTCTCCACCATCTGCAGAGTTGCTTCCACTGTGCACAGAGAAGTAGAGGGAAATGAGAGATGAACCTTGTCAGCCTCTGGAAACCCCACACTACAGACCTTAAAGCTGCGTCAACGATCTGCTGCTGCTTTTTAATCTATTCAGTAACCAAGGTATGCAAGAGATTTTACCAAAAAGGGGAATTTATATATATATATATACATATATACATATACACACAGATGAACTCATCGTTGCATGTGCCCTTAGCACAGTGTGCCCCAGATGCATCAAAATACAACACTGGACTTGCAACTTCTGGGTTTCATTGAGCCCCTCAGCAGGATCAATCTGCTGGAGATTGCCCTTAGAACAGATATTCTGTCAAAACACTAAATCAGCCAAAAATCAGGGAAACACAAACAGCTTTGCTAAGGTCCTCCCTGCTTTTCTACCACATTTATACTGGGCATAGCATTGATTCGAGCCCATTATTTTCAAGCATCATTAAGAGCACAATGAAGAGTGATGAATTATTATTTTAATGTGAATATAATGACATAAAGACACTTTTAAAGTAATTAGATTCTCAGACTTGAGAGTGTGAAGTGTCTTTTTCCCATAAGGTTCATGTGATGCTGACAGTAGTGAGGTTTGAGACGTGCCAAGGGGGATTGACTGCTGTCTGAAGAAACACCTCCAGAGGAAGAGCTTGTTTCTCAACAGGGATAACTATCTTCAAAATTTCTGCTTGGTCACTGCACAAAAGGAGCATGGAATTGCCCAGAGGTGAGAGAAGCAGGCAAAGTCTTGGTTGTAGTGTTGGTTTAAGCAATACTGCCCACGACTCACAGACCCCCAAATTGTCCTGTTATTTTCACAGTTCCCCTCTCCTGGCACAAGTATCATGGGAACATGTTTCTGCAGTGGGGCCCAAGGCTTTAAACCTCATTCTCTGCCTAACACAGAGCTGATCAATCCTGCCTACTGAGTGGAGGTTTGTTATAGAAAACCATGCTCTTGTGTGTCTCAGTTTACCAAAAGCAACTCTTCAATGGTTGGGACCCTTTAAAATCTTTGCATGTAGTACTCCTCAGTCACACTGAGCCTGGTGTTCGTGCACATTAACTACTCTTCACATTCCCCTGTGCCCAGAAATCCCAGGAACAACCTTGGGCTCTCCCAAATGCCAGAGAGGAAGGTGCAAGTGCAGGGGAAACCTTCCCAACAAAAGCCAGTCAGCCATTCACTCCAATACCCTTCAGGTCCTGGATGCTGCCCTTGGAGAGAGGTAGTGCCCAGGTAGCCAGAAGCCAGGCTGTTTCAGTGCCAGTGTACACTGGTATGATAAATAACTTCATAGCAATCAGGGTCTGAGTTCAGGATGCTGGTATCACAAGTCCTCCTGCTGAAGGACCCCTGTTTTGCCATACCCGTAAATAGGAGGAGAACATCAGTCAAGTCAGGGATGAGAAAACATAAAAGTCTTTGCTATAAATTACTCCAGAGCAGAACAGCTTGTGCAAAGCTAGAAGAACTTTAGGTGGAAATTACTATTATAGAAATGCAAGGTATTATTAAAAAGGTCTAGTTGTTTAGGCATGTGGATTCAGGACACCAAACTGAGTTCTTCCTTTCTCTGCCCAAATTATTGTAAACAGCCTGCTGGATTTGACCAGGAATGGCTTCTGGGTTTTAAATCTCGTAAAAAATTAACTGCTTCTCTTGTTACAGAGTGATTTATACAAGGGTTAGCGCCTCTCAGGATGATTAAAGACTAAAGTAATGACCAATAACTCTGGGATTAAGGTTTAAATCTCTCTGCCTGGGAACCGAAGACAGCAAAAGGTGGCTGAATGTATCTACATGAATATTGAAGTGTCATTCTAATGAAGAAGAGGCAGTAGCAGCCAGGCAGCAGTTAGGACATGATATGGTGAGGGACTGAGGTGGAAACCAGAAGGAGCATGTGCTAGTTAGCTTAAAATGAGATTGAAGAAAGCTTGAGCTGCAATCTCTATTTCTGTAAGTATGGCAACTGGTTGGCTGAGGAGAAACAGCTGAGGTTGCACTGGAGCTAGAATTTTTTCTTCTGGAGCCACTCAAGCCTAGCTAATACAGTTCACCTTTGGTGAGGTGGTTAATCAGCAGCAAAACCATTTGAGAATCTACACAGAGAGCTTTCCCTGCAGTTTAGGCAAAGTACAGCTATTTTGCAGTCTTGCAGCCTTACAGATTGCAAGAGCTTTTACTAAGCAGGTGATTAGGAGCAGTAGGACACATCCTGAAGTCCATACTTGGTCAAAGATTCACAAGATGTCACTGCAATTGCCTGGCCCCTGGATGGAGACTTCTGAGTTTGTTAGAGCCCAGAGCATCCCTAAACCTAAGCACATAAAATTCTACATCTACACATTCATAATTAATTTAATTCACAAGGAGCAATTTGTCAAGTGGAGGATTCAACCTGACTTAGAGGTCTAGGAGGGTATTTACCCAGGGCTTCCTTTGTCCTCAACAGAAAGAGAAGGGATTCAGAGTAAAGGATAAAATTAATTACCCCCTGGAGGTCCCTGTACCTTGCCACGGACTTCTCGCTTGGAAGTTCACTTAGCTAACATTTTAGATGCCTCCTGAGTTTAATCAAAAATTGTGGTGATTGCTGCTTTCACACAGATTCCACTTATGGATGCTAAAGGGAATCTCATTAATTTAAAACCTGTAGCCATATAATTCTTGGTAGTCACCTTTCAAGCTTTTGAAGCAAAACAGGATGTAGTTGGTCAAGTTATGGTGGTCTGTAGCAAAATGACAGGAGAGAGGTGCTTGCCATGTAGCACAAGATAATGTGAAAGAACTAACTTGCTACCATCACATGTCCACATTGCTCAGAGCTTGTCCAGGGCCCTGCCAAATCCTTAGGGGTCAGTTTTGTCAGACTCCATGTGCTGAAGTCTCTCCCTGAATGATACAGCTCGGTGTTACAGCAGCACCTGCAGACTGCGATGTCACTTGCTATAAAGCTTCTGGGGCAGGGCTTGTCTGATTTTTGCAAAGCCCAGCACAGAGAGGTCATGGTCTGTGACTGCAGTTTCCACTTACAGCAGCGCAGATAAGTCCCAGTGATGGTTTAAACAGCATGATGTGGCAGCAAGTGATTAGGTTTAGTACATAGGTTGTCCTGAAGTACTGAAGTAGGTACAAGGTCCATAGTATGTAGGTGTGAGAGACTGAGATGTCCTATGACTGTCTCAAAGCTTGCTTGTGTCTGTGCAAACCTCCAAGAGAAGCTGCTGCGGCCTGTGGATCGGTCTGGGGGATGCTGCCCAGAGAAGTGGGAGTGTATTGAAGGATGCACCCCCCCACTTCCTTGCAGTTAGACTCTTTAGATAAGCCTCAAAGAGGCAGACATGGACTGAGCTGGGCCCATGCTGGAGCTGTTTGTGGCTCTACTGTGCAGGCCAGAGCCCATGCATGCATTGCCAATGAACTGGTAAGAGGCAAACTTTCCTGCCCCTGACTCTAGATGCAACAAAACCTGTTGGACCAGAGGAAAAAAAAAAAAAACTAAAGGTGAGCAGATATGCTGATCAGCTGGTACGATGAACTTAAAAAGGCAGCAGAAAATCTTTCTCTTTGTGCATCTGCCATCAAAGCCAGATCTGGGTGCATCCACCATCGAAGCCAGACTCGTGTGCACCCACCACCGAAGAACTGCAGACTGAGGACCAACGGGACACCGCTGGATCCATGGTGGTGACTATATTTGCAGCCCTATTCTGCATTTTTGCTTTATTTCTGCCCTTTCCTTCTATTCTGTCCTATCACTACCCCTCTTCACTTTTTTATTAATAAAAACCTATTTTGGGTGTATGGCATTTGACCTCGTTAGTGTCGTAATCTCGCTCTTGTGATCATATTGAAACCTCCCCTGACATTGGATCGGGACAGTAGTTTGTCTTCTTAAAAATAACATTTTCACCAGCACATAACACAGTTTTTGCTACAGATGTCATACACAGAGTGGACCTTCTCATCCTTGCTGCTTGGCCCTGTGCTAGAGGTGCTGTTTCTTTGTAAGAAAGTGCCGCTGATGGGTTGGGATACAGTTTTCCACTGGCAAAAGCATCTTTTCCTGGACACATGACCTCTGAGGAGTTCTTAATTTGTTTAACATAAGGAACAACACAGTCCTGTCATTTGGCACTTTCAAAAATCAAACTATTGCTTCCTCAGAGAGATCTTTATTTGCCAGAAATAAAATATCATCTTCAGCGATGAGGGATGACAAATTAATTGCATTAATATTTGCAAAGTGCCTGGAAGATTTAAATGGCTCTATATGTTCTAGTAAATTTATACTTATTATGATCTAGAAGAAGAGACAAATGGCACTTCAGGCCTGGGTGTTATACACCCTCACTCCCTCTTCAGTGACAAGCGTGATCTTCATTTGAGTGGTGAATACCCAACTGGATGTGCACACACTGTTCACTTTGCTGGTGGTGCTAATCACTGGCAACTTTCCTTTTGTACTAAATGGGATGGTGCCAATGCCTAGGACAGAGAGATGTTAAGGAGATACAGGGTTTGTTTTTTTGTTGTTGGTTGGTTGGGTTTTTTAATGTATTTATTACAGGAAGACAATGTGAGCCTTTGAAGGGGTTGTAGCAGACAAATGCAGCTCAGCTGACTGATGGTGTAATGGCTGGTAGAGGTAATTTGGAGCTGGAAGAAGTGGAAGAGCCTGAACTGAGAAAGCCACAAAGAAAGCAAAGACAGTGCTACAAAGGCTGGACAAAGAGCTGCAGAGGAAGTGGGCAGGTTTCGAGGTGGCTGGGCAAAGCCGAGAGGAACCCAAAGGTGGTGATAAACATGTTTGACTGTGAAGGGGGGCAGCAGCCAGAGTGCTCCGTGAGGAGGAGCGAGAGCTGTGAGTATACTCAGACCAAGGCAAGCAAGTCCTGCTCTTTGTCCAGATGGTAGCTCACCGAAAAGCCCTTGGCAGGAGGAAGACGTATGATCAGCCTTCCATTTCACCTCTGCAGACATCCTTTTTCCCATCTGCAACATGACAGAAATTAATATTCCCCTGTGGCTGGGGAACTGAATTTCTGATTGCTGGATGATGCTACAGGAATGCAAAGTGGGTTGCTATGAACAAAGTGTGTGCATTTATTTCGTTGCTGACATAGTTTCCCAGGGCAAGGTAGAGAAGAGGGGGCTGGGTGAGATGTAGGATGCAGAGAACAGCAGACCCATTTTCACACCAGACCAAGGCTGCTCCTACATTGTGCTGATTGCTGACCCCCAGGAGAGTGTGCCAAATGCCCAGGGACATGAGAGCCTAGCACCCTCCTTGCCCTTTCCCCAAAATGCCCTGCTCCAGTAAGCCTGTACTTCCCAGGGATCCTCCACCTGCCCTGGCTGCTGGAGGACACACGGAGCTTGAAGAGACCTCATGGAGAGTTCACAGACTGGGGTGGGAAGTCAGAAGATTTGTCTTCCTTTCTAGGAAATCTTTTCACTGACTCCATAAAACATTGTCTGAAGAGCCATAGGGAATGACTCCCAGGGCTCTGCACTCAAAGGTAACATCAAAGGGTTTGGTTCATCAGATACTTCTCTTGGCCCATAGCAGACCTCTGTGGCGTCCAATGGGAATAACAATTTAAGTAACTACAATATTGAATTTTACACTGTGGGAGCATCAAAGAGACTGAGACAGAACATGGACACATGTGGGAAAGGCTCCTCAATGAACCACAAACTTCCAGTACCTTCTGTATATGAGGGTCCAGCATCTCCCCTCCTGGACTGCAGTACTTCTAGAGGTTTTTGAGCCCAGTATTTCTGACTGAGGAAATCCTACAGCTTCTTCAGTGTTCCTCCCCATCCTTCTCCCATCTGTGCACATGGTGCCCCCCACCAGACCAGGGTGCTGTGGGGATAAACCTCTGACCAGCACCCAGTCTCTCAGGCTGCCCAAGTGCTTTCCGGCAGAGCAGATAAACTGCATTTACTTAGATTTATATGGCATTAAGGATAGCTCGAGGCACCTTTGCCATCTATTAAAAACACAGATCAGATGAAGAGGAGCAGCCTCTACACTCGAGAATTGTCTCAATCAGCTGCCAGGGGACATGGGGACAAAGGGAGGGCGGGGGAGGTACCAGATTAAAACTCATTTTACCGAAAGGTAAAAATCTGAATCAATAACCTTCCCTCCCCACTCCCAATCAATACTTCCCTCCCCAAAGACATCACCTGACATTATTCAGCTTCTTTTTCAAGCTCTTCAGTGAATTCCCGGCTTCTGCCTGACTCTTAACAGGAAACTTGGCCGTTTTCAGACTCAAGGGGCTTCGCTTTGTGGCAGAGTTGGCTCTGGAAAACGAGCTAATTCCCAACAGCACCTGCCAAAAGAGCATGTCGGCAGTTGTTATGCTCTTCTTCAGCGAGCAATCGAGTCATGCTTTTGCTCCTGCCAAAAGACTGCACTTTCTGCTACGTGGTGATTTATAGAAGGGCTCAGATAAATGTAGATGAGTGCTTTTATTATCTATCTGAAACCATGCAAATGCAGAGTGCGGGTTATGAGGTGAGGGAGAAAGGCCTCATTCAGCAAGACAGAAGAGCCAGTTCGGGAAGTAAATAAAGCATTGGCACTTTCCCTTGTAGATATGGCGAGGGACAGGGAGGACTATATCCACCCGTGAATGTGGTTTCCAGAACTGGTTGTTAAAGACCCCAGGGAAATGTAATTATAGAAGTGTATTTAATGAACAGAATTCTTATCAGGAAAAAGAAAGTCTTTAAATAAAAAGGGATGGGAAATGACAGGACACTGTTTAACCCTTGGAACCCCTCTGACTGTGATTAAGTTTCTGTTGAAGTTTGGTACTGAGGCTCACACCGAAAAATAAGAGAAAAACCACAACAGTCAGACTCTGAGGAATCAGAGAACCCATGTAGAAATAGGTATTTCTGCAAATTCCCTGCATTACAGACCAAGAGATGGTGGATATGACCTATGCTTTCTGCAAGATAAGATGCAGTTTGCCCACCCAGGAAGGCCTGGGAACCAGAAAGAATCACAATCTCTGGCTCTTTGTCCAACACAAAATGAGTCCCCCCAGGAGCCTTTGGAGGAAAAATGCTTTCAAGATGACCAGTGCTTCCTTTGGAGTTCAAGATCAGATTCTTTTATAGCTGTAAACTGAGAACCCAAGAAAAAAGGATTACTTTTTTGAAACAAAGCTATGGAGGGGGGAAAAAATTTGAAAAATTATTCTTAGAAGCAAGACTTTTGCAAGTTACCCATTGACTTCAGTAGGACCGGTCACCTGAGTCATCAGGACTCACATGAATGGGTGTAAGTCCCGGCTGGATAAAATGCAAGTTAAATATAGCATTCATTAGGGTGGAGAAACTAAGGCTAGTTTAATGTAAATTAATTTTAGATCCAGTTAAAGGGCAAGAATACATCTCTTCTGGCTGTTGCCCAAAAGCGTCATCAGCAGGGTAGTAGTTTAAGAGATTCATGTGATAATATCTTAAGACATAAATAAAATGTTTAAGGTTTTTAATGGAAATTAAGGCACGGCTAGGGACATGAATGAAGACTCTTGACTCCTTTTGACTCCAGTGAGTCGCTAATGCTCAGCACCCAGACCTTGGTGTGTGATAGGATCACACTCTCCAAAGGCAAAAGCCAATAAGTAAATTGCCAGCTGAGTAGACACACTAATGATTAACTCATATTAATGTAGTTAATAGTGAAGCTATTAGCAAAAATGCTCAGAATCTCTTAGTCTGGCACTTTTGAAGGGAATCCTTGGAGCCAAGCACCAAATTGCTTTGTAAATTAGGAGGATTTGGCTCACAGAAAATAAAGCTAAACTCATATATAATCCATCCATCCCTCCTCCTTAAGGCAGGATTAGGTACACTTAAGCCATTTCCACCCTGTATTTGTCTACCCTGTTCTTAAAAACTCCCTGGTTCTCTATTATCCTTACTGTTACTAAACCTTTTCCTGATCTAAATCTCCTTTGTTATGATTTATGCCCTCTACTTCTTGCCCTATACATCCCAAGGATGGAGGGTAGGATATTCCATTACACTCTGCAGCAAAACTTATTTCTGTTTTCAGACTCCTTTCCAAGTTGAGAAACCCCAGTTCCTTGCTTTTTTTTTTTTTTTTTTTTTTTTTTTTTTTTTTTTTTGGTCACTCTCCCAAAAGGAAAAAATGTCACTTACAGGAATTTATACACTCATTTTTTTCAAGGTCAGTGGTCAGTGAAGAACAGTACGAATGGATTGGTCTACATTTTAATGACTTGATTCTGGTCTCCACTCTAAGGTGACTTAGATGGTTGGACTTCAAGATCTAAAAGGTCTTTTCCAACCTACATGATTCTGTGATGACTCCATTGGTCTTTATAGGATTTGCCCACAGAGTATTGCCCTGTATGTCCTCACTCATTTGCTGTCCTCACACACCAGTGCAAACACGCCTGTGCACTGTGGACTTCAGCACTGCAGAGCTGCTGCTCCCCATGTTCGCCACCATTGTATCTGTCCTAGCTCAAAACTTAAAGCAAATTTCAGCAAGAAGGTTGGGGAGATTTGGGCTTGGCTCAGCACTTCCCTACTGGGCACTATCGGTTCTCCAGTATTTGATCACTTAGGAACACAAATCAAACAGGTATTACTGGTGCACAATCAAACCTGATTTAACCATTTTCAATGAATTGCTAACAAAAGTGATCTGCTGACAGAACAAGACTCTGCTCATCACTAATTGCATTTCTCACAAGCATTGTTGAATATTCAGCTATAAAGAAACCTACATAATTCCAGCTCTTCCTTTATTCTGTTTTATTTGACCTATTTTCTCATTCTTTTTCCCTCCCTTTGCATGTTTCTACTAGAAGATTTTAATCTATGAAAGTGAGACTCTGAAAATCTTCAGCTGAAAAAAAAAAGATTTAAATAAAGACCAGAATCCTTTAAATTTATGAAAAGGTAACAATGTTTTGAAATACTGCAAAGCTTCTGCGCTAGTAGTCTGTATTTTACAAGCTAACCATGTTTCTGGAAGCAAATTCATAACCGTTCTTGCCTGCCTGATTCGCTGCCAAGATAAGGTTAGTAAAAAACCACCCAAGGTAGAGTGGTAATTCTAGCAAGAAAAGATATCAGACCCTTTATATTGCCCTGCATAGGCCTACTGAAGCACTGATATTTTTAATTACCTTCAACCAGGGTGACCTGATTCATTATTAGCTCAGAAAAAGCATGTGATGTCATCAGCAATTCTTCAGGAGCAAGAGAACAAATAACCTTTACTAACATATGTCATTTCTGTGGACTCTGAGGACCCAGTACCAGGAGTCTGCTTCAGTGTTGACACTTCTTGTCCAACCACAAGCTCCCTTGTGCTGCACCGTGCATACACGAACGGATTGCCCCGTGCCACTCTGGTGTGCCAGAAGGTTCTTGCTCTTGCAGCTGTGACATGGGACAGGGCAGGTCGACTGGACCCCCTGAGCTGTTGGACGAAGCACATTCCCAGTGCCTGGGGACAAGCACTCACACATGCCATTGGGATTTCTTGGTACAGCAATACCTAAAGATCACAAATGAGAACAAAGGTCCATTGGGTCAGATACTGTACGGGCACAGAGATAAAAAATGAAGTCTACCACAAATGGGCAAGAAGAACAACTAATGTCTATGTTTCAGGGAACTGATGTGCAGCCCAGAGCAGCAGAGAGATCCTGGAGCTATTGCTGTCATAAACCTACCCTTTCAAGTGTGTTTCCCTTCCCTCTCTTATCTGCTAAGTGACTGAGTACTTTTCCCCTGCCTCGCTGGTCTGCAGCCCACACCAGCTGCTAAAGGAGCTGCCACTACAGAGAGGAGAGAACTATAGTGCTTCTCCACCATGTCACAGACTTTTCTTTGCTGAGACTCAGACAATTACAAATGAGGGACAGAGCCCAAGCACCCTCGACGGTTGCTGACTCCACTCTGGTTGTTGGGTCTGTGCTCACCAACCTGGCAGTGTGGAGCAGAGACTCCTGACTGACTCCAGGGAGCATCATCCAGCACAATTAATCACCCTGGGGCCAGCACTGGTGCAGCCAGCCTCCGTGGTAGGACTAATGGCTATGCAAAGGAGACAGTGACACCAGGGAATTAATTTTCTCGTAATAATTGTTGGTATACAAGGATTCCTACTGAGGACCTGAGATGAGAACCAAAAAGAACAATGACAGCTCCTCTCTTGTTCCCCAAGGGTGCCACGTCTGCATGCCCAGCATCCACACTGCTGCTTCTGCAATGAAAGCACAACCCTGGATTGTCACTTGCCAGCAGCTGTCTTATATGGATATGCTTGGCTTGATCACTTGTACAGTCAGCCTAAGAATAGCTTCCTCTCTAACATCTGATTTCTCTTAAAGGATAAAAATAAAACAATCAAAGCCTGGATATAAAAGAACAAACTGCTGAACACTGCACTGCATGCATCTATGTTTAATGAAGGAAAATTTCACTTTACGAGGGGCACGAGTTATTTGTGTCAACCATATTTGGCCTCGAGATCAGTATCTAAGCTGCCACTTCTTCGTCTGACAGCTAAATGACTTTTCATATTACAAAGCGCTTCAGCGCTCTGATCATCCTAGGCAGTTCAACTTTTATTGTGATCCCAGTGGGTTTACAGCCCCTGACTGCTTTAATTCTCTCAGCCAATGCCTGGGAAGGATGCAGGCAGCATCACAGCCAGGATCATGCCCAGCTGGCTTTTTGGAGGCAGGCACGCAGCTCTGGGCATGGGTTGTGCTATGTGCTTCACCTAGGTGGTGAACAACAGCCCTTGGCTGGTGTTAGATGGAGCTTGAGAGTCCTGGGGCCATATCAGGCAGCCTAAGAAAGGTGCTTTGCATGTACAAAGGTCCTGAAGTTTCTGTTCATGAGCAGTGTGGACAGCCCAGTTTAGGCTTGAGTCTCTGCACTGCCAGTGGAGACAAGTAGTCACAATACTTAGCCCAAATGACTTAAATATAGGCTATAAATAGCACTTGGTCCCTTTCCTTCTCCCCTCCCTATTTGGACTCTGCATTCAATAAGCATTTCTCTCATATTGAATCCTCATAGGACATCTGCGGTACATGGTACCATTTATAAAACAGACTTTTTTTTTTCCTTTTCAGAAACAAACAAAAAAAAAATCCTAAAAAAAAAAACAAACCACCAACCAATGGGAAATCAAATGTGATCAGCGTTTTGCCCAGGATAATCAAACTGAAGGATTCACTAAGCAAGGAGGAAATGCTGAAATCGAGGTAGTTCGTTATTGTTTGGGGGGTTTTTGCCACTCACAACAGGCCTGTCTCTGCTGTGATATACCACCTGTCACCTTAAGAAGATATTTTTCCTGATTCAAAAATAGCGTAGAGTGTGCTGATGCCAGATACAAATTAGCATGTATGCCGACCAACATGATTAAACCCAAACCTTCAACAAATTGCTGGGGGCTGCAGCAGAAAGATCTGAGTGTTCGGATATCAGTGCCAGGCTCCTGACAAAACCTGGTCCTACAAAATACTGTATGACAGAGATGACATCAGAAGTGGGCGAGAGCCCTGAAGGACAGCCAGCAATGCCAGGCAGTGATGCAAGGCAGTAAACATCAGTTCAAGCCGTAGCACTATGAGACAGGTCTGTAAATATATTTGTCCCCCACATTACAGGAGTGGGGAACATGAAACTTTGGGATCTGATGCTAGAGACCTGTCAGCAGGAGAAGGTCCTAACACCTCTAATACCTTGCAATCAAGCCACTTTTTGCCTCATTAAATCACAAGAAAGGCACTTCTAATCTTACCGTCTCCTTAGGCTAAATCTTCTACGCATTTGCCACAAATCCTTGACCAAATCCATCAAGACTGTCCAAGGGTGGGAGAAAAGAATTGTCATCTCCACTTCATGCCCAAGACACTGAGCCACCACGGAGTGATTTGACAGATGTCACACAAAGGGTTTGTGTCAACACTGGGACGTGGGTGTGCTCCTCCTGAGTCCCGCTCTGATGCCCTCAACAAGGGTCTGGTCATCTCCCTTGAAACCGTGTTATTTGGCAGCTGGATGTCGATTGATTTTAGCTGGTAATTCCTCCTCCGTTCTTTTTCTTTCTCTCTTCTTAATTACATTTGATTTTTCTTCAGAAGAGAATTCTTTTCTATGGTCATATTTTTATGGGAATTTTAATGAGTCACTTGGCATGACATTAATCACTGAAGATTTAAAGTGTCTTCAAATTGTACTTTCCTTCCTCTGTGTGTGCCAGCCACACATTTTTGTTTACAGTGAAATTCTAGGGAAAAAATCCTTCAGCCTATTTTCCTCAGTGCTAATTGTGGGTTTATTACTGCTTCATTTGCTTACAATTGAATCAAACAAAAACCTCCATCCCTTTTTCATGGTGCTGCTAATTGAATTGAGTGGGTTATAATGATATTACTGTATATACATAAATGAACATTTTTAAAATAAATTAACATTAAAAATATGCTTTTAAGGACAGAGACTAAGTAGTTGACTGCATACTTTCCTGAAGCAGATTTTATAGCTATTGTCAAATAAATGTGAACAGCTCATTTCTGCACTCAGATCAACCCAGAAGTCAGCCAGTACGGCTGCAAAGGTCTGAGGATGGGATTTTCTGGAGAACCGGTGGTGTGCCTATTTGCAAGAGAATTCTTTTGGGATTTTGGCACATAATTTCTGTGAATCCCAGGGAACACTGCAGACCTGGGTGCCTGCTGGATACAGCACTGCAGCTGACATTACAGCTGGCTGCTCTGAACAGCTCCAGAAGGGACAACAGGCTTTAGCTGACCAGTTCAACGCTTCCCATTAGTTATAAATTCTGTATTTGTTCTGTGAAAACTGCTATTTAAAACAGCCAAGGTTGTCAAAACCCATTTTCTTTATCTAGTGATCATTTGTGGAGAGTCTTTTATATGGTTCTTACCAACGTAGCCCCCAAAAAGCATCTTGCTATGTCAAGATTAACCATTGATGAGGATCTCCCAGGTTCCTCTCTAGAATGTAGGGTGGGGTTTGTTTGGGGTTTTTTCCAAACTTCTTTTGATCTGTGAAGTCTCATCTAATGTGGTTTTGTTTTGTTTTGTTTTGTTTTGTTTTTTTAAAAAAAAATCTTTCCAGATTCACGGCGATTATTTTTGTCTCATTTAATCCCTACCTAAATTTAATGTGGATCAGATTATGTTACATAGGTACTACGGGGCAGACATCTGATAAAGACATCACCCCTTTATGACTGAGAAATTGTGCCCATGTTCAGCTTCCATTTTGTATAGCTCTTCTTGGAGTAAAATCATTTATGTTAACTGTAAGTGCACTGCAGCTGCTTCATGGTCAGTCAGTGCCAAAGTCTGCCCTCATATCATCTCTTTTTACCTCTCAAGAACTCCAGGAATGGCAAGAGGAGTACTTGATTTATACAAGCACGTACACATAACAGCGGATGAACCTGACACCTGAAGAAAAGTCAAGGGAGGAAAAAAATCATGAACGGTTTGGAGAAAGAGAACTAGAAATATTTATATATTATATATACATTTATTTTCTGTTTCTCATCATCCAAGGATTAAAAACACCAACTGAAATGCTCAGACAATAGTGAACAAGTGAAGCTACTTTTTCAGAAAGCTCATAACCAAACTGCCAACTTATTGCCACAGGACATAACTGTATCTATAAGTGGAAAACTGTGCATGTGGGGTTTGTAGACATTTACAGAAGCTGTGTGAGTCTGCTAAGTACAATGGTCTTGATGAAGTCTTTGACTCAGTCAGGCTATTGGCTGCTAGACACCGGGAGGGAAAAACTCCCTTGGCACTTGCTATGTTTGAAATATCTTTTCTTTGAACTTCCCTGGGACCACAGACCAGGCAGTCCTTTGCTTTGGTAGTTCTTATGTGCGCTCTCATGTAGTCTTTATCTTTAAACACAATAGATGAAGGGCACTCTCTTGAAGCTTATTTAAATGCAGAGGTTCTAGGTCGGTAGGTGTTTAATCCTGGCCTCGTGAGATATTAAGTGCTGGGTTGTTTTTCTGGGTTGTTTTGGTGGTTGTTTTTTTTTTTTTTTTTTCTTTGAACGATGTAGCATATTTGTCAAAATGCATCTTGAATATAAATGGAAAAAATCATGTTAAATAAATTACAAGAGGATTAGCTTCATTGAGTCTGTTTGTAATTTACTACGGAATTGCTAGTAGAGCAAATCTGTTGGTGACACCTTATATTTCTCTGGTACAGCGATCTAAATAAGATGCAATACAGTACATTGAATTTTTATGTACTTACCTGTAGTTGCATAATAAAGCATGAGTTATGACATGAGTGTGCTTATGTATAGTAGTTAATAGTCACTCATGTCAATTTTAATAACATGCTCCATAGAAAGATGCTGCCAGAGTGTTTTTGAAAATAAAGTATGTTTAAACCAATGTTCATATATTAATCCCCGAGAAGCTTGACACTAACTTATTACTAGCCCCTTTTGCCTTGTGTACATACACAAATTGTTGTTTAGTTATTGTAGGGCTGCTCATCATAAGTGCAGTGCTGCAGGCATTAAGATATTTTTATACCTGCACTAAAACATTTATTTAAAAGCAATTATGCACATCTATATTTCAGAGCAGTTCTGAGAAGAAACACAGTTATGCCACAGGATAAAGACTGGCACATCCCTTGGTTCTGGTTTCATCCTACCTGGCTGTAGGCACCTGAATATCTCTGCTTAGGGAGCAACTGGCTGAGGGCTCTCTTATCAATGGTAAGGGCTGGAGGCAGCAGCTGGTTCACACCTCAACCAGACTAAACTGACCATAGAAAGTGCTTTGTTGTCTCTATTGACCTAGGAGTGATGACAGGGAAAGTGGGGAAGAGTAGATGCCACTACACCCTTCTAGCTCTATGCACTGTTTTCCCAAACCTACCCCTGGAAGAGACTGGTGGAAGACCAGACCTTGCCTGAAGCAGCAGGCTTGCCTGGCCTTGAACCCCCTTCCAGGGTTTGGTTGTTGCAGTCAGTAGCATTAATGTAAAGGCTCCTGCTTTGGAGCACCACTGACTGGTCTAGTGACTGCTAACAAGCTAACCTAGTAAGAACTAGGTTCTCTGCATGAGCTTTCACTGGACCGTGTAGACATACCTTTAGTTGAGAACATGGATAATTAAGGAAAGCCAGAACAACGTTTCCCCTTTTTCCAATGTCTAGATAATTCCTGCAAGGCAAAGGAGTAGGATCATCTGCATGAGCAGATATGACTGAAAAACCATGGACAGAAAATTTGTTCAGCAAAAACATGACTTTTTCAAAGGGCTACCTGTCAAAGTAGAGTCATGCTGTTAAAATCCCTCTTCTCCTGAAAAAAAAAACAAACAAACAAACAATTTTGTATAAGTGAAAAAGACCTCCTGAGAAGGACATAAGAATATCCCTTGTGGTAAAGGGCATAGCGAGGTATTTTGACTGGGAGCAAGTCAATGAAGTTCAAACTGGAAATATAATGCAAGGTCCAATGGTTCCATTAAGTATTTCAAGTAGTTAACTAGCATGCTGTCCAGTAAGTAAATTAATACCATGCCTTCTTGACTTTATGCAGTACATTTAGCCATGTGTTATGAGGATGAGCTGAGGGAGCCACTGAGTAAGAGTCTATGTGGTCATAATAGCCCTTCTTCTGGCCTTAGGTGCAATTCATTCAGTTTAATGACAAACCTCCTTGTGGTTTCAGCAGGGCTAAGATTTCATGCTGCAAATTTATTTCTCTGACCACTCATGAGCCTTGACCAAAGCATAATCTTGTCTCCATAGCCAATCAAGACTGAAGACAGCTATAAGTGCTCAAGGGCAAAAATTTAACATGTGATTGAACAAGAAACACGTAAAGCCAGCACGGATCCATCCCAGATGCTGAGATCTGTTGATTTGGTGAACAGCAGCACACAGCATTGTGTTTAAGCAGGACAAATGAGTTATACTAGTGATATATAACATGGCACGTCTTTACATTGCTCCTGCCTACCCTCATGGTAATAGTTTTGCCCAGCAGACAAAAAAATGTATAAAAAGCTTTTTCACACTTTTCCTCAAACATTGTGAAATTGGAGTTGCACAAAGCCAAAGCACAGAGCTGGTGGCACAGGTGCTGCTGGCAGAAGGTCTCAGGCACCAGCTGAGTAACACTGGTGGTATCATTTTGAAGAAAAGATGCTCTCATTTATTTTCTCCTCCCTTTACTGAGGCTAAATGTTTTGATTTTCAAAGGCGTTGATCTTCCCCGGTTCTCAATGTCTTCAGCCGGAATGACAACTGTATCTCACTTAAGGGGCTGGAGGTCACTTCACCAAGCTGCAAGACTAACTTCAGGCACCTGACTACACAGACTCATTCCTTAGTCCCTCTCCAATGAAAATATCAGGCCATAACTCCTTAATGAACTCCTTTCTTTCCCATAACTCATGCAAAATTAACATGGGCATTAATCACCCCACCCTCACCATTAGAAAGACCATCATAGGCCCCCTCTGAATATTTGTTCCCTCAAGTATGCAGCTCCAAGACAGTAAATTGTCTTCTTGCTACAACCTCTGGCCTGGCCAGGGGACCCGGGCACAGCTCCTGGGCTGGTTACAGAAGTTTGGAGGGACCTGGATTAAATCACAAGGCACAGACATGTCTTACCAGTTTACTTGATATTTATTTGGAAAGGACTGTGTAAAAACACATTGTTTATTCAGACATCAGGATCTACTTGGAGCTTTTGCAGGTGGCTGGCACTACGGGGTGCCAGCGCTGCTGGGTACCTCCTTTTTTTTTTTTTTTAATTGTAACTCTCAGCAGAAATCCATAGCCTTGTGAGTTCCCAGGTACTAGACACCTGCACGCAGACGTAGCTGCCTTGATTTATTTAATTATACAGTAACCAGAGAATAGTTCCTCCCATAGTGCACGGTAAACAGTGTATGAGGTTCAATGTGATCGTATCAAGTCCCTCTGCTAAACATTACTTCCAGAAAAACAATCCCCACCCCTCCAAGACCAAATCGAAGATGCCATTAGTGTAATCAAAACTGTAACCACCAGCTCACTGTAGCTTAGGGCCTTGTCACATTGAGCAACATAAAGCAGATAGATTAGGTGCTATGTTTAAATACAAGAAGCTATATATGAATACAAGAAAATCATTAGTAGCCAAGGCAACTAATTGTGGTGGAACTTTCTGTTCATAACAAATACCAAAATAAGCAAAAGGAGCGAAGAGACAAAAAAAGACCCCACAGTCACAAACTACAGTATTTAATAAAAGCTACTTTTTTAATAGTACTTGGAGCATCACAATCAAACTACACACAGAAACACAAGCAAGTCAAGGGACATGTGGACAGCCACGCTCTTCATGACAAGGGCCCAGCCAGCAGTGGCAGGACAGACACAGGGACCACAAAGGCCGTGTGTCCAGGTTATTCCCTTCACACTACTGTCCTGGTTCCCCCCAGTTCCCCAGTGTGGGGAGTTCATCTGCATTGAAAATAATGTCCACTACTAGATGCCTAGGGAATGTATACCCTGTCCCCTTAACACTCTAACAGCCTTTGATCCTTCTCAACTAAAGGACTTCCTCCCCTCCCCTATTTTCATCTTCCAAATATTTTTCCCTTGAACACCAGCAGATTTGTACCCAAGCATCCATCGCAGGGAATTCTGCAGATCCTTTATCCTTCCATGAAGAATCATTTCCTCTTGGTTTCACTCTGTCTCCCATGATTCTCACCCAATGTCGCCCATTCTTGTATGGTGTTTTGCCAATTATCAGGCCTAGCATAAAGGACACAGCCAGCATAAAGATGAACCAATAACCAAATTGTATTTGATACAAAAGGATCAGTACATGGGTGAGCACTGGGGGTACAAACAAGTCAGATTATACATAATCAACATCAATCCCACTGACCCCAACAACACCACCACACAACCAACAATGGGTGGAACAAATGGTGCAATGCAGTCTCCCATAGAAGGGACAGGAGACAACCAGGTCAACCAGCCAAACACATAAGACCAAGGAAGCCACACACTGAATCCCTACACAGCCCACACTTACAAAGGCCAGACCTGACTGGAGGCCAGTCCCAGGGAGGCAGGAGGTCCTTCCCCAACAGGGAACTCTGCACAGGGCACCCACCTCACACACAGACACTGCCCTGCCTGCAAGGGGTCCCAGCTGTTATCCCTCAGTGGACACCTGACCTGGGGTTACTCACTGCAGAGCCCTGGGGCTCAGTGACCCAATGGCTCTGTCTGCAAGGCCGCCCCACCCTGGAGGGAAGCCTAAAGGGAAACTCACCCCCCTTTGGGAAGGGCTGTGGGAATCACCCACATGTCAACCTTAACTTGGGGCTGGGGGTTGAAACTCCAGCATTTCATATGGGAAGAGATAGCAATGCATCAATCCCTCTGTTATAAACAATTTGTCACAAATTCTCTGCACTTTCATACATTTAAACCACTTACTGAGAACATGCGGGTGTGAATAGGATTAACACATGGGTGATATAAAGAAGGTTATAGTGCATATTGCACAGAGTCACACAACCATCAGCACTTGCTCCCTGCCCTTAGCAAGGTACAGGCATGATGTGTCATCTCTGAATCAGAACAAAGTGCTAAATGGCTGTGTGATGGGAAGGATGGTTTGCATCTCTGAAAGGGCCCTGCTTCTGTGCAATCGCATCCGAATGTGGTCACACATGGTTAGGAGACTGGGGTGAAGGGCTTGTGGTACTGAAAACTCTGCAGCTGCCCAGAATGGGGATTGGATATGAAGGAATTGTAAGCCATGGGCATGCTTGAAGCAATCCTTTTTTTTTTTTCTTTTTCACCTGTCTTATAATGTCTGCACAGAGACACAACCATGGCTGAGAGTACAAGGCTTCCTCAAAAGCAAAAATACCTCAGGGAAATGTCATCCCTGTTTGCAACCATCAGAAGGGGTTCAATTTTCCTATGGGAAAAGGAGTAGGAAACCTCAGGTTACTGAACTGAAGCTGCCTACTGTTTACAGCTTAAATGAAGGAGAAGATTGCTCGATGAGCGATTACTGTCCTGAGACAGATTCTTTCAGACCTCAGCCTCATCTTTTACTGACCTCCACCTGCCTTCGCCTATAGTATTTCCTTTTATTCCTACACTATTTCTGCTCTGAATATATGGTTCTTCGAATTTTGGTGAAAACAGTTGTACACAGTATTTTCAGACACCATTTCACCAGTGTTTTAAGTGATTGAGTTAGGATTTGGCTATGGTGAATTAAAAAAAAAAACCCTCTGGCTAATATGTCTTACAATATTTGCCTTCCTATGGCCACATCAGACTGCTGGCCAGTAGCCCAGCTTCACTAGCCCAAGCCTTTTTCCCCTCAACAGGCACTCTTACTGTCTGCTTCTTTCTTGATTCTACCTCTCACTTTTTCCTCCTTAAAAAATCTATACTGTATCTATAAATGCAGCTCCAAAGGTGAACCTGAAGCAAACAAACCACACTCAAAGCAAGTGCATTGCTATATTTAGCAACAAACGCTTCTGTTGTGCTGCGGCAGTCTTTTTAAAGAGCTGCACCTTCAAAGAGGTCTTCACAGAGCCACTGAGCTGAAAAGTATTGAAGGGGGGGTTGTCTACAATTCAGTGTTGTTAAGCTTGTAACTCTGAAGCTTATAGCTGGAGGCAGAGCAGAGGGACATTTGCATGGTTAACTCTGTTTCTTTTCTTCCTAGAAATTGAAGAGAAGGAACACAGGGTGAAAAATTAATGCCAGAGCTAAAAAAAAAAAAAAAAAAAGGAAGAAAAAAAAAAAAGCCCACACAAAAAACAAAACAGTGTCTGCCTGTAATAGCACTCAATATCCTTGTTCAAACAAGCACTGAGACACATGGCATGTCCATTGCAATGACTGATAGCTGAGCACCCCTGTCTGAGTCTTTTGTTTGTTTGTTTCCCAGAATAGACGTGAATATCCATATCCACCCCACTTACAGCAATATAACTGTGTTTAATTGCATTCTGCTTACCTAAATGTGCCCCTGACACTTCTACTGGTGAGACCAGACCTCACGTACACTCCTGATTGATCTCACGGGCTAAATGAGCCCAGCCAAACCCTCTCAGGAGAGAGCATAGATGTTGGAAGGGGTCTTCTTAAGCCATGCACCAGAGGGGACACTGTTTGCTGCTGTACGTCCAGGATCCTAAATCCTGCCATTCACAGTCTATTCATTTCAATGTTTTACCAATTTTATGGTCATCTATGGGGTGGGCTCTGCGAAGTTATCTCATTTAATGTGAGTCAGTGGAAGTCTGCTTTCACTATTCTGCAGAATATTTTCAGGACACTCCTAAGCCAATATTGAAAAAATGTGACTGACTCAGCATACTCCGCATTGCATAAAATGGAGGAAGAAAGTGAGAATTATAAATATTGTCAGTTCTGGAGAAAAGCATTGTGTAGAAGTTTTCAATTCTCTGGTGATTTTAACATGGATAAACATCTGTATGCTGCTGTTCTTTGCATAACAGTTATATGTGCGGGGTGCAAAGAGCATAATAAACTGACTATCTAAATCCTCCGAAACTTATAGCATTTTAAACTTATTAGTTAACAGTTAAAGAGAAGAAAAGATAATATTTTCAAGCAAATGTTCTCTGAGACCTCTTTTAAAGATGGACATTTGTTCTTCAAATATCAGTTACATTTTCTTTTTTCTGATTTTATTCTGCCATTTGATATCTACGCCATTTTTATTCCTCTTTCCCCTATCACCCCAAAGGTGACTGAGCAGAATAAAGATATTTGTGCCTCTCTCATACCCTGGTGAAGTGAAGCATCATCTCTGGCTACGTGGCCTTTGCTTGGGTAAGGATTTCATGGGCATCCCAGGACTTGATTCACAGCTGGCAAGGCACTCCAGGGGTTTTGCAGGAAAGAACTCCATCTGCAAAGCCAGAGTTACTGGCTCACACAGCCCTTTCTCAAGGAAAAGAGTGTTTCCCTGAGTGTAAGAACTTTGGGGAGATTTCAGGATTCTCTGTCTCATTTTTAGTTTTTGCCATAGTTAAGGCAAGGTTCTTACCACTGATGGCTGCAGAGAGGTCAGCACTGCTGTAACAGCAGCATGGGGCTGTCAGGGGGTAATAATGAGATTTAAACTGCCAGGAGCAACCTTATCACAACAGAACAATGGTATATTGGGGGGGGGGCAGATGCCAGCAACCCAGCCCAGTCATGCCAATATCCCAGGCCATTTCCAGTAGCTTGTCAGAAATGATGGATCGTTCCAGTGGCAATGGAGAATGGGGGCATGCCAGCTGGGTAAGTTACATGGTCCTTGCTTTAAGGAATCCTATTAGGACCCAGGTATTTTTTCATTTTCCTGTCCTGTTTTGAGATGTAAGTCAATGGGCAGAGAAGGCAGGAAGGAATTGCCTTGTTGTCATATGGGATGATTTGTTGCTCTTTCCTTTAAAAGCTAGACTTGACCCCTAAACCGGAGGGAATATTAAGCTTGATGGGCAAATGCTCTAAGTTGCCACGTCATGTTGTTCAAAGACAGGAATTTGCTAGTACTTTCAAGCACTGAAACATCTGCAGAAGTGGGTGGAAGGGAAGTGCTTTGGGTGCACAGATAATTATTGGGATTGTTACATGATAGATGATGCTATTTTCTCAATTCTGTGCATGCAGTTCATAATGACTCTATCCCCATGAAGTGATGCAACATCAAGTCGCTTCAAGTAAAAGGAAAGACCATTGCCACCTGACTATCAGACAGAAGATTCAACGGCCTTTTCACTTCAGCGAGGAAAATAACTCAATATTAATTCAGTTTTCCACGGCCTGTAAAAGATAAGGATCAAGACCTACAATTCCTAGCCATAACATAAAGTCAGTGCTGGATAGGATTTAAGACACTACGCACCTTTGAGATTCCAGTTGTCGCTCTTCGTATCAGCCCATACACACTTCAGTTACAAGGAAGGTGGTTTTTTTAATTATTTTTTCAAGATCTGTTTTGATTTGGATGTTGAACCTCATATATTTTTAAGAAGTGATTTGACAAGGATATAAATGTTTTAATTGGTTTGGTGCTAAACTGAAGGACACACATATACAGTGTTGTCCAAGCCCATAAAAAGAGAGGGAAAAACTGGGAGAATTTTTTCCCAGTCATATATCAACATTTTGAGTTCATTGTCCTTGACTTTGTTAAAACACTTTTTATCTTCTATTACTTTACTTTTATGCTTGGAATGAGGCCATATTTCTGAAATTCATGTAGATGAAGTTATTGCGTATACTCAGTGTGAGTGGAGAGCATAATAGCAAACTACAAAAGTAGAAGGTCTGTTTATATGAGTTATGTCACTGTACTCATTCTGGAGGATACTACCTGCTCCAGAGTATATTACACTGCTAAATGTACTTGGGCCCACTCAAGGTTATGGAGTGCTTGTTCTCCTCCATCTTAAAGGCCTTCCAGAACTTGAAGGGGGCTTACAGGAAAGATGGGGAGGGACTCTATATCAGGGAGTGTAGGGGTAGGATGAGGGGCAACGGTTTTAAACTGAAAGAGGTACTATTAGAATAGATGTAAGGGTGGTGAGGCCCTGGCACAAGTTGCCCAGAGAAGCTGTGGCTGCCCCCTCCCTGGAAGGGTTCAAGGCCAGGTTGGATGGGGCTTTGGGCAACCTGGGCTAGTGGAAGGTGTCCCTGCCCATGGCAGGGGGTTGGGACCAGATGAGCTTTAAAGTCCCTTCCAACCCAAATCATTCTGTTTCTGTGATTCTATGATTCTGTGATCTTGTGTTACTGCTCTGTTGGGCTGGGTAATGGCTGTTCTAATCTGAGAGAAATGGAACACAGGTTTTCATAGAACAGGGTTTAATGCAGAAATAGGCCAGTACACCAACATTTAAACCCCACATATTGTTGAGTACCAGTTCATTTGGCTCACAAGCCAAATGAAGCAGGTGTTTTGGAAAATCCAACATATTTTCCAAGGGCAAATCATGGCTGACTAACCTGATGACCTTCTACAACAAAATAACATTTTTCTGTCAATAAGGGAAAAGCAATGGGTATTGTTGGTCTTCAGCATGGTGTTTCCCACAGCCTTCTACTGAACAAATTGGCAAGATACAGACTGGATGTGTGGTCTGCAAGAGGGGTAGGAAATTGTCTAACAGGCTTCACTTAGAGGATGGTGATCAATGTTTTTTCTCAGATTGGCAGCCTGTCTGTGAGTCTCCCAGGGATACACTCAACATCTCTATAAATGATCTGCACCCTCACCAAGCCTGCTGATGACACCAAGCTGGGTGGTAAGAAGACATCAGATGGGAGAGACATCTTACAGAGACACCTGGACAGGCTGGAAGAGTGGGCAAGCAACAACTGCATGAAGTTTCACAAAGACAAGTGCAAATGTCTGTAACTGCTATGACATAATCAAGGAGCCCAGTACAGGCTGCGACCTGTGCAACTGAGGAACAGCTTTGCTGAAAGGGACCTGGGGGTCCTGATGGACAACCAGCTGAACAGGAATCAGATGTGTGTGGCTGCAGTGGCAAAGGCAAATCTGATCCTGGGCATTAGTAACAGACATGATCATCCCACTCCACACAGTGCTCGTCAGGCTGTACCTAGAGCACTGCCTTCAGCTGTGGTCACCACAACCCAAAAGGTGCAGACAGACTGGAGAGGGTCCAAGGGTGGACCACAAAACTGATCAAAGGGCTGTAGAACCTTCTCTGTGAGGAAAGACTCAGAAAGAGTTAGGTCTTTTCTCCCTGGAAAAGAGAAGGCTCAGGGGAGATCTCATCCCAGTATTCCAGGACTTAAAGGGTGACTACAAAGAGGACGGAGGCTCTTCTTCAGAAGAAGCCACATGGAGAACACAAGGGGCAACAGGCACAAGTTGCATGAGGAGAGGTTTCATCTCAATATGAGAAATAAATCTTTTGCTGTGAGAACAATCATTCCCTGAACAAACTCCCCAGGGATGTGGTGGAGTCCCCATCATTGGAGTTTATCAAGAAGTGACTGGGCAGGCTGTGAGATAATCTCATCTCCCTTTCCCATGAAGTGTTGGACCAGATGATCTTTTGAGGTTACTTCTAACCTGGGCTATTCTATGTTTTTATGTCCTGTGATTCTTTGAAATTTTACAGGAGGATAGAGTCTACCAGATTAATAACAACATCAGTTTCACAGAAAAGTCAACTAAATTAACATCTTTTGCACCGTTTCATAACCAGCTTCAACTCCTGTACAGTGATTTTCACCTCCAGATCATCAGTGCTGTTAACACCTGCTTTAGAATACCAAACAATCCTTGTTTGCTGCAGAACTCCCGTATGTTCTTCACTCAGAACCCATGCCCTCTTTTGCCACTTTTCCCATTTAAGTTACATCATGTTGACTAGGAATCAGTAACATATAATACCTAGAGACATAACATTGCCAAGAAATTAGTCTGTTGGCACTGGAATCAAAAAACCCACAAACCTCTTGTGAGACACTCAGAAAATAATTTCTCCACTAAGCCTAGCAGACCTTGCCTGGTACTTTATATTGCTGTAGCATCCCAGTTCTACCTTCAGCTAGATTTTCTAGATGCTTTTGTAATACAATCTTTTGTATCGTAATATCACTTGATCACCTTTCTGGTACTTTGAGCAACTCTGAATCCTTCCACAGTTTGTGCAAATCCTCCCTTGCCCTTGTGCAGTAGAGGAACGAGTTGATTCAGTGTCTATCAGAGGGCGTTCGTCCATTCAGCACAATGAGGCTGCCTCAGCATAACCAACTGTGCAGTGAGTACTGCTTTATATATTATCTTTATCTTACTGAAGGCCGATTGCTGGGTGGTGGCTACTGATGTCTAACCTCGGTCTTTAAAACATTATCCATGTATTTCACACGGATATTACTTCAATTCTTCATGGGACTATTTGTCGATGTTGTCCATAGTTGTACCAGATCACAGCCTCTGGGAAGCATTTTCAGCATACCTTATAAATCATAAGCATTTTCTAGTTATTCCTGGAGAGAAATCTTTCAGATTTGAAAAACTTTCATATGTTTCTTCCTGTAAGAGGACAAGGCATCATTGTTTAATGCACAAGGATGGATCAGGGATCCTGGTGCAATTTTGACTTTGCCAGTGTGTAACTGTCGCAGCACCTTGGTTACCTCCACCCATTTGAACAGACAACAAAACCAAAACAAACAGCTCATCTAAGATTGACTGTGGTTCAGATCTTTTACACAAATGAACAGAAAGAAAGAGTGGGTTTATATCACATTGAGCATTATCGCTTAACTCTTAAAGTCCAGAAGAACAAGGGGATTATGTTTTCTCTCACTGGTATTGCTAATCTCTGAAATTTAGCAGATCAGAGATAGATTAAACTCACTACACATTCAGTTAGGATGTCCTTGAATGTACAGTTCTTAGCCTGTACCTACCAGGATACCCATAATGCAAACCAGCCTCCTCCACTTTGGAAAGTGAGTGCTTGGAATTAACTAAAAGCCAGATATAAGGAATTTAGCTTGGAATACTCATGATTTATATTCATGTCCTGTTTCCATTCATATATGAATAAATCATAAATTTCCTAGCAAAATAAGTCCTGGATGGAAGCACGATATGCCTCTTTAAATCTACGAGCATCCTTTTGTATCAGAGGAAGATCTGCCTGCAGAAAAGTTTGCCTGAAACCGGCATGGCTCAAAAGCTCTTACTTGCTATGCACCTCATGCACAGAATTGCCTTCTGCTGAGAAGTACAAGGAGCACAGACTGTTTTAAATCGTTTGATATCGCTTGCACTGTTCAGAAAGATTTTATGACATGTCCTTTTGCTCTGGTAATGATTTGTTGTTCTATTGTGTTTCATTAAGCTATTATTTGTAAAGTGTTTTGTGATGCATTGCATGAAAGCTGCTATATAAGCAATTTTACAGGCTGGAGTGACAACTCAGGTATCAATAGGCAAGGATAAATGATGCTAATTATTCAATAAAATTGTTCCTTTTTTTAAGTCTTTTGTTTAGAGGGAGGGGTGAAATAAAATGAGTGAGTGGATGTTGTATATAATAGGTGTAAGCTTTTCTGCTGATGGAAGATACAAGAGGAGATCGAAGAACATGAAAAATAATTCCAAACACTATCTATTTGAACGTGGCTACTATATGTCAAGTAAATTACTCACTAAAATAGGACTGTACAAGCTACA
The DNA here is from genome assembly GCF_003259725.1 of Athene cunicularia. Classification (NCBI taxonomy): domain Eukaryota; kingdom Metazoa; phylum Chordata; class Aves; order Strigiformes; family Strigidae; genus Athene; species Athene cunicularia. Next base: position 148,656,902 of record NW_020799095.1, read on the forward strand.
GAGCAAAATTAATAACACATCAAACAGTCCATTTGCCAAATATGGAAAGAAAGCTTAAAAATGCATCCTTTATCATCTCCACCACCAACTCTTACCTACAGCAGATTTGCAGAATAGACTGCATTATTCCAAAATTTTCAGTAGGAGGCACTTGTCCACTGTTCAGAGCAATCTGCTGGAAGAAGTGTTACATCAGTGAAGAAAAGAGCTACTGGGTTAGAAATGTTCAAGAGGTTTTCTGTCTGGGACACGAACAGTCTCTCTAGGATCAACAGGACATTTTAACCCATAATCCTAGACAAACCTTGTGTTTCCTGCTTTGCATCCTTGATCATCTTGGCTTGGATTCTGTAACATCGGCCAGTTAGTCCAGATCTTTCTGGAAGCCTCTACTAGTCCTGAGCAAGTGATCACTTACTGGTCTAAAACCAACATGGTACCTGCATGTTAAGTAACATCTATAATAACCGCAAGTATCAAAGGCCACTCAGATGTAAGATGAAGTATATATATATATTTTTTTTCTTTCTGCTCTGTTTTGGGATAAAGAATGCTCCAACCCCAATGTGCTATTGTTCATCCTCAATGGAAGAAGATTCAATTTCTATAAAATCATCTCTTCCTAGAGAGTATGATTTTAAAATATTTATTAATAATAAATGTATTCACTTGTTTCATTGGCTTGCTCTCTGTAAGTGCATGTCCCTTGTTTCATGCAAAATAGTGCCCATCTAGCCACAGGCACCTGACAGAGAAAATGACTTCCACTTACCACATTAGAAACAATTTACAAGATTAGGACTAAAATAAGCAGCCCTCCAGTAGTACTGGAATCTCTTTTTATTGATCTACATGGTTTTTGCCCTGTGATTTCCCCTAAGAATCTAACTTCATGTCGGAGGAGTTCAATACATCAAGAAAGGACACACTGGACACGTTTTCACTGTGAGGGCGGTCAAACACTGGAACAGGTTGCCTAGAGAGATTGTGGAGTCTTCATCCCTGGGCATATTCAAAACCAACCCGACACAGTCCTGTCCAACCTGCTGTATCTGACCCTGCTTCACCAGGGGAGGTGGCCTAGATGTTCTCAAGAGGTTCCTTCCAATCTCAAACATTCTGTGATTCTGTGAAATATAGCCTGAAGGATCACAGTCTTCGATGACGTGAAATCAGTGATGGGCTGTGGGATGCCCAGGATTCTCACAGGTCAGACATTTAGATTATCTTGTGCTGTGGTTTAACCCCAGAACACGGCTGAGCATCACACAGACACTTGCTCACCTCTCTGCCAGGGGATGGGGGAGAGAATTGGAAGCATAAAAGTGTTATAGCTTGTGGGTTGATATTAGGACAGTTAAATGTAAAGACAATTTTTTAAAAGGAGGGACAAAATTACAACGAGGAAAGCAAAACAAAAAACAAAACAGAAGAAGGAAGTGATGAAAAAATCCCAGTGTCTCACCATGAATCAACTGATGCCCAGTCATTCACCGAGCAAAGGAAGCCCTGGCTAACCTTTACCTCACACCCAGTTTTATTGCTGAGAACAATGTCATATGGTCTGGGATATCCCTTGGGTCAGTTGGGGTCAGCTGTCCAGGTGTGTCCCCTCACAAATTCTTGTGCAACCCCAGTCTGCACACTGGTGGGACAGTGTGAGGAGTAGAAAAGACCCTGATGGTGTGAAAGGACCGCTCAGCAATAACTGGAGTATCATTGTATCATCAGCAATGTTTTCATCACAGCTCCAAACCGTAGCCACATACAAGCTACTATGAAGAGACTTAACTAACCAGTACAATAGTGCAGATTTCTTTAAACATTAGATTATGTGGATTTAGGATCCCAGTCTGGCTTTTCATTTTAAAAAGACTTGCCAGGAGATTTTTTTTTTTTTTTCCTTCTTTTCAGCCTGGAATGAGTTCTACATATATTGTTTCTTTATGTGAGAAAGTAAACACGGCTCTCACGCTGAATCAACACCCTCCCTTGTGTTCTCATTCCCCTACAGTGGAGTTTTTCCCCATGGAAATCTCTTTTAAGGCAGGTAAATCTACTCTATACCAGGAAAAAGTACAAAAAAAAAATTCAGAAACGAGTGGAAGTCACTATTCCTGCTAGCGTTTTACCCCACCCCACTAAGGTTCTCTGCCGAAGGGAAGTGTTTGCACGGCAGGTCCCAGTTGCACCGACTGCTGTACCATGTCCCAGACTGTCACTAGGATTAGGTGGGTGTAGAAAAACATGAAATAGACTCTGTCAAAGTATGGACTGTGGCTTTACAAAGCCAAAAACTGTGTAAGTGCTTTCTCCTTATGGCTTTTTTTTGTTTGTTTGGTTGGTTGGTTTTGTTTGGTTTTTTTGTTATCTGCATTAACTAGGTTTGGTGAGACAGGTCGGAGAGGTAAGGACAAACTTTTTCTACATCAGCCTTGTATCACTTATAGTATTCCTCTCTCCCACTAGGTTCCCTAGGCAGTGTCTGATACACCTGGAGATTTTTGTTTACTGGTAATTGTAACTAGGATCACCAGCCTGCAGGAAATGTCAATCTTCTTTACATAAGAAAATGCTTTCAGCAGAGACACACATGTTTCCATGCAGCTTGACTTTCAGCTTTGCCTGTTGTTTACCCCCTGCTTCCTAAGCATGAATAAGAGTGTCTGCATTTCAGTGCTGTCATTAGAATGATTTATTCACATTGCTGTAGTGACTAAATCCTAGACAAAACAGAGCAACTTGTAGAGCTGACAAATCCAGCAAGAACACAAAGTGAATTCTGTAGGCTTCAGATGGGAAACGAAGATGCTGCTTCATAAGGTAACCAGTCTAAAGCACGACCTCTGTGTCAAGTTCCATGTTTCTTTCCTCCTACTCTAGCAGAAAAAAATAATAGTTGAGCTGAGGGATGTACATAGGGATGACACTAATAGTTAATTGCCAGCCCCGCTCTTCCCAGCAGCTGCGAGCTCGACTCGGATATCTCTGAGGCATTGCTGCTCTCTGGAAACCAACGCAAGTCATATCTTGCAGCGGCAGGGCCATGGACCAAAGCATGACCTGGTTACTAATACAACCAGATAATTATTCCCTGATGGTTAGTGTGTATTCATTTTAATGTGAACCTAATGCAAATTATTCATTTTAATTGTGTTCTCTCCTCCCTACACACACTTAACTCCCATTGACAGCAAGATCAGAACAGACCCCCTCTGCTTTCACTTATTAGCAAGTGTTACAAGGATTATTCTGGTAGGGGAAGGTTTTGGGTGCTCTGCGATGATGTGTCTGACTCATCCCCTATTGTAGCAAGTAGGGAGGGTTATTTTCACAGTGTTAATACAAAAAAGCATGTGGAAAATGTAATGCTTCAAAGAGGTGCCGTCTGTGGAAAGTCATTGCTAATTAGGTGGTATGTGGGTGTCATCTGGGTCTCTGTAAACTATAGGTCATGCCAATATTTGAATCCTCTGAAGATTTTAGCGTAATTAGGGGGAAATAATTAGCATTTCACCTTTCATTTTGGTAATTGTGATTAACTATGAACTAACCCTTTTTAATGATATCAGGTTTTCTAGAATTTCTAAGTTCTTGCTGTGTGCTTAATGACAAACAGAGGGCATGTGGAAGTCTTGTTGACTATCACAAAGGGCCTTTATGTTTCTGATCCAGACAATTACTGTCACCACCTCTTTATGCTTAAACACTGTCTCTACCAACCTGAGATCTGCACCATATTGCTCTAAGTTCTGCATCTCAATACAGAAGGACATGGTGCCCTGTTTAACCTAAACAAAAACTGATAAAGAGAAACATTAATTCCTATGTAAGGAGGCACTTCACGTAATAGAGAAGACTCAAGACTACAGGACTGAAGCTCTCAGGTTGACACCACTGCTTCTCCTGGCCAGAAATGTCTAGAGAATCTATCTTACCCTCTTCCTGGTGGGTTTTAGAGAGGTGAATGACAGCTTGTCACAGCACTTCTTTCCAATGGAGATACCCAGTCCACACAGAGGTGGTGAGTACAGCAGAAGACAAGCACGTGACTAAAGTCTAAGCCAGATAACAGAAGTATTAATTACAGCATAGTCATAACACCATCACCCTGGGACTCTGGAGACATCTTGTGCTAAGCTCCTTGATGCTATTTAATTAAAAGCCATTTCAGGTATGTGCCTGAGAGCTGCAGCCACACTTCTGATTGACATGAGGTCTTATCCATAATACGAAGCATTTCTGCTCTTGCTGTTGATCTGTTATGTGCAATATGAACCAGCAGAGACGTTCTTTAAGTCTGCTACTCCCTTGCACCAGTATCTATGCCTATGCTTGTGTTATGACCATCGGTGCCTTGTGAACAGCTGTGGAATTCATGTCTGGAATTAAAATACTCTAAATTTGGCAGGTCTCCTCTTCCTGTGGGAAGAGTACAGAGCCGGATCATTTTTCACAAAGGAACAAAATCTTCCTTTTTTGCCCTCCACCCAGATGGACAGAAGCTTAACCTCCAAGAACATCTGTCAAACCACGCAATAGGGCCCCTCCAAGATCCAGACAAGAGTCCAGAACTCTCTACTCTCACTGATAGACCCTAGAATACAAATTCCATTAGAGCCACAGTACCAAATCTCCCCACATATTAAATGGGATTCCTATAACACAGTCAAGAGTATCTTAACATGTACCAGAGTAAGGATCTAGTCCTGGTGCTCCAAAGCATTGTTGTGTTTGTGGGAAGTATGCATTGTAGACCCCTGTAGCAGTACCTTTGCACCCTGATGGGACGGAGTTTTGTCTTCTGATTTTATGTGTAAAGCTGACAGACCCCCAAGAGGTATATTTATCCCAGAGCAGTATGTGAGCTGTTAGTTTAGATCATTCTGCAGCTTAGATCATTCTGTAAGAAAATGACACTGCTCTGTCCATGCTGTAGCATGGTTTTCCTCTTCTCAGCTACAGGTAGAGTGAGTACATAATCCTCAAGTGTCACGTTTTCATTAGAAATATGTGCAGCCCCGTTCCCACAAGTGTTTGGTGGAATGTTGTTCAGTAGGACAGAGCACAGCCTCAGTATTTTTGATTCACTGATGTCTTCACTGCTTTTCTGACTGGCTATGGGATGACCTCTTAAGAGTCCTCCAAGACACTTTGCTGTGTGGCATTTCGCCTGCTGCCAGCCAGCAGAATAAGGCATGCCCTGATTCACAGCGGGGGACTTGCAGCCATCTCCTGTCCAACTCTCTCTGTGGGTACTGTGGACCATATGTTGTCCCTGGCAGGTTGCAACCGGTAACACTAAATGTAGGAGCTGGCAGTCCTCCCCCCGTTCTCCCTGAAACACCAGATATATCAGAGGAGTTGCCAGCCATTGACAGGCAGGAGGTTCGGCCGAGAGCCATCTGTCCATGCTTAGTTTCTGCCACTGCT
>NW_020799095.1:148662384-148670715 GCF_003259725.1 Athene cunicularia
AGCAAAATTTACATGTGCGCCAGGAAGAGCAAAATTTACATGTGCTCCATGGTGGAGGGACAAAGGAAATCATCCCCAAATACCAGAGAAGCAGCCAATGACAGGATACACTCACAGAGGTGGCTGCAGCCCAGGCCAGCTCCATGGAGCATCCTTCCAGAATCCATCTTTTTTTCTCTCTGCTTAAAGTTTCTGTGAGTTTATGAGGAAGCCTTTGAGCTATATGGGACCAAGCTGGCTGCAATTGTTGCCCAGGAACACTAGATGGAGAAACGCCTTTAGGGATAAAGAGTAGGTGAGGGGCTGTGTCACCAGTCTTACAGGAAAAAAACAAAAGGAGTAAGTGCCCTCAGCTCACTGTTATTGATGCTGTTGGCTTTAAGTTTTGCTTAAAAGCTTTCTGTTTTCGGACACCATTGCAGCTCTATACAGGCCATTAGTTAATTAAGTTATTCCACCGGAGTCTGTCAAAGCTTTGATATGTTGTTACTTACTGCCAGCTCTCTCAGGCTGCCCCTCACCTCCCTTCCCTTCACCCCTCACCACTGGTAGATTTGGAAAATACAGTAAAAAAAACAAGATCCTGAGTGGATAACAGAAGTTCGTTTCTCCTTGATGAGGTTAAGCCAACACAACTTCCCTGTGCTAAGTACATCAAATCACTATTTCCACACAACTGTGGAATCCACAGCTTTCAGATACCAAAAGCATCATCAGAAACCATTACTTTCTTTTTGTCCCCACAAGTATGCCTCTGCCTCCACCAAGACACACCTCCTAGGAGTAGGAGTTTACCTATAAGAAGAAGAACTCTCAAAATGGAGCAGTCAAGATATCTCTGCCTTGTAGATGAAGACAGTCTGTGTCCTCCAAGACACAAAGAAGAAGAAACTAATTGGCAAAGCCAACAAGATCACTACCTTTGTTTGCCTCAATCCATGTACCAACACCAATGGTTTCTGCTGGGAAGCAACCTCTTATGGTACCCATAGCCATAATTTCTTGCTTGAGCTCTGGCGTGTCTCATGGTGTCCGCGCTAGCAGAGCTCAGAATAACTCTAAAAATGGAAGCAATGGACCCATGTCGACAGTCTCTGCACCTAATGAACAGAGCATTTTAGCATAGTTCCATACTAACACAGTTCCCAAGACTTTTATCATACTTGTGTTCAAACTGTACTGTGTAGCTGTGCCAATCTGGCTCCACACTTGATTTCTGTCCATCACACTGCCCAGCACCATATCAGTTCTATGGCCCTAACCTGTTTATTGCTAATGATACAGATCATATTATCTTACTGATTCTCCCAGTGACAGCCTATTAATTAAAACTGAAGTGTGAAAGAGAATTATCTTTACGAGTTGGTATCTATATGTAAAACATGCAGGTGGTACTGGAAGTCTCTGAGGACTTTCTGGATGCATCCCTCAATAGAAGGCACTCAAAGTGCTCTGATGTACTTGCTGCTGTGTGGGACAGTGTGATGGGCTGGAGGTTCAAGGCATGAACAAAGAAATCAGGACTGATTATCAACACCATGAGCTGCACTCAGTTGTTTTTCTGGTAAGTCAGCTGCAGAGAGTTATCACTATCAAATCAGTCTTAGGACAAGACCAAGTTACTTTGAGTTGTTACTACAGTGAAGAGTGGAGTCAATGCAATTGATAAATCTTGTATCAGGCATAGGCAAAATTTTACTTTTAGTGTCAAGGGCTTGATGGTGATCACAACATCCTTCCGATTCTTGTACAAGCTTCTTCTGCCAAGAGCTCTATCTGAGGATGGACACATTCAAGTAATGCTAAAGCATGGAATCTTATTCAAGATAAACAGTGAAAACTTACCCAGCCCCTGCACAAGTTCAGTAAGCAGACATGGTATGAACTCTGCTGTCTTTGAAAGACAAGCCTTTTAACAAAAATATATAAGTATTCCGGGGAAAAAAAAAAAGAGAAGAGAAGAGAAGAGAAGAGAAGAGAAGAGAAGAGAAGAGAAGAGAAGAGAAGAAAAGAAAAGAAAAGAAAAGAAAAGAAAAGAAAAGAAAAGAAAAGAAAAGAAAAGAAAAGAAAAGAAAAGAAAAGAAAAGAAAAGAAAAGAAAAGAAAAGAAAAGAAAAGAAAAGAAAAGAAAAGAAAAGAAAAGAAAAGAAAAGAAAAGAAAAGAAAAGAAAAGAAAAGAAAAGAAAAGAAAAGAAAAGAAAAGAAAAGAAAAGAAAAGAAAAGAAAAGAAAAGAAAAGAAAAGAAAAGAAAAGAAAAGAAAAGAAAAGAAAAGAAAAGAAAAGAAAAGAAAAGAAAAGAAAAGAAAAGAAAAGAAAAGAAAAGAAAAGAAAAGAAAAGAAAAGAAAAGAAAAGAAAAGAAAAGAAAAGAAAAGAAAAGAAAAGAAAAGAAAAGAAAAGAAAAGAAAAGAAAAGAAAAGAAAAGAAAAGAAAAGAAAAGAAAAGAAAAGAAAAGAAAAGAAAAGAAAAGAAAAGAAAAGAAAAGAAAAGAAAAGAAAAGAAAAGAAAAGAAAAGAAAAGAAAAGAAAGAAAAGAAAAGGGAAAAAAAAAGAAAAGAAAGGAAAAGAAAACCAACAGACAAACATTGATTGAGAGCAAAGTACAGAGCAAAGCCATACAGATATTCACCTTGTTCTTGATAGCTGGAAATTTTACAAGCCTGGAACATGACTGATAAAACTGGTAAACCTGAAGCTGATCTACTTTTCTCTTAGCAGGGGGCTGGTTTATTCTTCAGTAGAAAGGAAACCATACAGTCATCACTGATGATCTAGGCTGCACTTTACTCGGTGCAAAAGCAGAACCCACAGGTTACTCAGCAAGGGGAAGAAGCAAACTGCTTTTGACAAGTGACAACGTGTTGCATTCAGACTGCTTCTCATCAGAACATGTAACAATTCAGGAATTTGCTTCTTACATTTTCTAAGAGTGTATTTTTAACCTCGCTGACTAAATTAGCTATCTTTTCTCCTTTCTTAATGTCTTTATTGCAAGCCATTAACAGCAAGGATACAGAATATTCCAGCACTTTTCCTTTATCAAATTCAACTCAGGGGTTTTGTCATCAAACACAATCTGAGGTGTGGAGACTTTATCAGATAACTAACATTAGAAACTCATGAAACCAGTAACTTGTGGCTGTAGTGTTGTTCCTCCTAAGGCTGAAAAAATAGTGTGTGGGGGTGTGTTTGAGCAGCAAGAGGGAGTTGGGAATGTCGACAAGCTAAGCCATAATTTGCTTGCTTTTCTCAATGCCAAGATTTTTTTTTTTTATTATCAGATATGGAGACTACATTAAGTAAACTCAACTATAGATATATCAATGGAAAAGGTGTGAACTTAACTGACATAGGGGAGGGAGTGAGATGAAAGTTGAAAATTACAATAAGGACTCTAAACCCAGCTGCATTAAAACTCAACGGATTCTAGAGTTTGTATTATCTGAGTGCTATGCTCAAACTCTCCCTTTATTTTTAAAGTAAAGCTCATCAGAACTAATTCATTGCTGCCTTTTCTTGTTGCCTCACCTTGCAATGTCAGCTTGCTAGAGCAGAGTGCCTCAAACTGCCCGATTTTGCTCCAACACAGAAGACATAATTCCATCAGCATGAGAAGATGTAGCAGAGTGACCACATCATGGGCCTGAAAGCTGGGGATCTGGGTGCTGATAACTCACCACCGTTTCAGGACAGTGAGTTTGGGATGGCAGTCTCCACCACATCAGAAGCAAGAACTAGCAAAGCATGGCAACTTTAATACACCATAAATTAATTTGCAGAAAATACTGTATCCAAGTCAAAAGTGAACATAGAATTATAGAATATTTGGGTTGGAAGGGACTTTAAAGGTGATATAGTCCAACCCCCTGCCACGGGCAGGGACACCTTCCACTAGATCGGGTTGCTCAGAGCCCCGTCCAACCTGGCCTTGAATGTTTCCAGGGAGGGGGCATCTACAACCTCTCTGGGCAACCTGTGCTAATGTCTCAACACCCTCACAGTAAAAAATGTCTTCCTTAATCTAGGCTAAATCTACCTTCTTTTACTTTAAAACCATTACTTGTCCTATCATAACAGGCTTTACTAAAATGTTTGTCCTATCTTTGTCATAAGCCCCCTTTAAGCACTGAAAGGCCTCAATAAGCTCTCCCCAGACCCTTCTCTTCCCCAGGCTGAACAACTGCTCTCTTTCAAGTCTGTCCTTACAGGAGAGGTGTTCCAACCATTTCATCATTTTTGTGGACTCCTCTGGACCAGGTCCAGCAGGTCCATGTCTTTCCTGTGCTGAGAACCCCAGAGCTGGACACAGTGCTCCAGAAGGGTCTCATGACACCAGAGTAGAGGGGTAGAACTATCTCCCTCAACCTGTTGGTTGCATTTCTTTTGATAAAGCCCAGAATACAGTTGTCTTTCTGGGCTGAGTGTGCACATTGCCAGATCACATACAGCTTTTGCTCCACCAGTAAGCTCCAAATCCTTCTCTGCAGGGCTGCTCTCAATCCTCTCATCCCCCAGCCTGTATGGGTACCAGAGCTTGCCCTGACCCATGTGCAGGACCTTACACTTGACCTTGAAGTTCATGATGTTCACATGGGCCCACTTCTCGAGCTTGTCCAGGTCCCTCTGGATGGCACATCCCTTCCCTCCAGTGTGTCAACAGCACTACTCAGCTTGGTGTCATCTGCCAACGTGCTGAGGGTGCACTCAGTCCCACTCTCTATGCCATTAATAAAGATGCTGAACGGTACAATCTCAGTACAGACCCTTGAGGGACACGACCTGTCACTGATCTCCATCTGGACATTGAACATTTGACCACTACACTTTGAATGAGACCAGCCAACCAATTCCTTATCCACTAAACAGTCCATCCATCAAATCCAATCTCTTCAATTCAGAGAAAATTATGTTGTGGGGGACCATGTCAAAAGCCTTACAGCAGTCCAGATAGATGACATGTGTAGCTTTTCCTTTGTCCACTGATGTAGTCACTCCATCATAGAAGTCCATTAGATTGATCAAGCGTAAGGCTTTCCCTTGGTGAAGCCATGCTGACTGTTTCAAACCACATCCCTGTCCTCCATGTTCCTTAGCATATCTTCTAGAAGGTTCTGTTCCATGATCTTCCCAGGCACAGAGACTGACAGGTCAGTAGTTCTCAGAGTCCTCCTTTCTCCCCTTTTTAAAAATTGGTGCAATGTTTCCCTTTTTTCCAGTCACCAGGGACTTCACCTGATTGCCATGACTTTTCAAATATCTGGGAGAGTGGCGTGGCAACTACATCAGCGAGTTCCCTCGGGACTCTGGGATGCATCTTGACAGGTCCCATAGACTTATGTATGTTCAGGTTCCTCAGGTGGTCATTTACCTGGCAGTGGAAAGTGGGGTGAGTGCTTATCTCAAGACAAGTCTGGACCCTTAATCAATAAGCAGCTTTTAAACTGCCAAATCAGTAGTGGCCAGACCCACGAAGAGATATAGGCACCTTGATTTCCAGTGGGCTGATGAAATTCAGTAAACATGCTTGTGAATGCTGGCCCAGGTGCCTTCTGGTATCTCTCAGTGTCAAAAGTGTTCAGGATCCCACAGGACCCTGGAATTCCTCGAGAGCTGACCATGAAGCTGAGAGCAACCATTGCTGGAGTCATGAGTAGTTAACTGAGCTAGTGCTACATTGTGTTTAAAGAATTAGGGAAAAGCAAACCAGTTTGGAAGTGACTCAAATAAAGATCTAGTACTTGCAGTGCTTTAGAAAGATTCTTCTTATATGAAACTACTAAGACTTATCACGGTCTTTCTAGTTAGGGAACAGGGTCAAAATTCAGAAGGTCATGCAGTCTATCCCCCTGCCCCAAGATAGTATAAGCTCTGCCTGAAATAACACCAGACTCACTTGCAAGAGGGAAAAACCTGAAAAGCAAAGTCTAAAACTCTGAAACCTGGGGACTTAAAATTAGGCACTGTATTCAGTACATAGACTCCACATCTTAGATCTGCCAGACTTCAGTGGTATGTGACACATAGCTATGGGCAACTGCAGTTCAACTTATGACTCTTAGCATCTTCTGTATGGAAATGAAGTGTTTGGACAAAGTAGCCCCTGGCATGGACTCCATCCTCAATGCCTCGTGGTGAGAAGCTGGAAGTCTAAGCTTGGGTTTTTCACCCTAGAGGGCAGGGGTTAACAGCTGAAATAGTAATGGGAAAAAGTTAGACACCAGGCAGGAGTGCTTCACCTAGACACTTGTCTGACAGGACTGCACTGAAAACATGTCCAGGAAGAGGCAAGTGGATGGAATTAAGCACAAAGGACTGAACTTGTAGCAAGAGAAAGTAGAAGCAGAAGCACCCAAGTCCCGGCACCACAAACAGACAGCAGCAGTTTGGGAGCTATTCAGGACCACTGTGTATTTTCTCTTCCTGTTAGTTTGGCCCCATTTACACTAACCGGACTACAATCAATCAGCTTTGTGGCACCAGCACAGCAATGAATCTGCAGACATGATGACATCCACCCACATGACACCCCAATGACCACAGCAGGTCAGGACCACTTCTGGGGTATGGTTCATTGTGGTACCTATATGGGAAGGTCACAGAGCCCATGAATCAGTCCGGGATCAATTCTCCTGCCCCTCCACAGAAAGAATAAGTGGACTTTTAAACCTACAAGGTGGTGGCAGGTTCCACTCATGAGTGGGGCAATGGGATAGACTGAACTGAGATGGAGAAGACTCAACTTCTGTTTCTCACTCTGCCAGAAATTCAACTCTACCTCAGTGCCTCTATTTCTCTTTCCAATTTTTGTCAATTTAAAATGTTACTCTTCTGGAGCAGGAGCTGTTTTTCAGGAAAGTGCCACTAGTGCAATCTGCTTGTCACCACTCCCGGTGTGTCCCATTTCCTCCCTGTGGGAACAGCACGTCTATCCCAGTGCTTCCCCATTTTGTCCTGACGCCACCCTTTAGCTGTACCAGTACAGCAAAGGGGGAATGATGAAGCTGAGCTGTGCCAAAAAATCTCTTCCCCTTTCCCTTTTGTTGTTGCATGAGTTTTGACACCCTTACACTGTGAAACCCCAGAAGCAGCTGTAGGGACAGGGCACTGGTGACCCCAAGGGCCAGGCCCAGGAGAGGCAGAAGGGATAGTTGGGAGGCTCAGCTACATGGGTACAAACATGCCCCCACCATGTCTGCAGTAGGGTCCAGGACCAGGCTGCAGTCTAATCTGGGACTTGTTCTAATTATTACCATGAAGTGATGGGTTATGACAGATATCAAGCCCACAAGCACCTTGATGCTCAGCATGCAAAACCTCTCTCCATGAGGTGGGTTTTCTCGGGCTACTGTGAAAAGCCTGACTGATCTCAGAGTGCTCTGACGTTACCCCAGCCAACCTGACCCCAAATGCTCGCTAAACATGCACCAAGTGCCCTATTTTGCATTGCCTGTAACATCCCAAAACAGTGTCTGACTTCTCAATTAGTCCAAGAGAGGACTGTAGACTTGAAATCCAAACTGATGGACTGTGAAATCCATATCACGTTGTCACCCACAGCACACTCTCCCTGCTTTGCACTGAGCTATAAATAGACTTTCATTATTAGCAAGCAGACAAAGGCAGCCTGGAAGATGTTCCACGCTGACACTACTCCTGGCTTACTGATTTCTTGTTTTCACCTTGATATAGGAGTGAAGATGAGGACAAGCAGGGACGAGCAGCTCAACAGCAACAGAGCTGAAATTACTTCTTACTGTAACCAGGATTATTTCTGGGTTTTCCTTTGGGTTTTGGTTGGGTCTCATTTTTTTTACATTCCCTCTCCCCTGGAGCCAAGACACTCAGAATACATTACCCAGTGCAACAGAATGCATTACACCCACCTCCTCTTAGGTCATCTGTTTAAGCTCCTGGAGTCTGACTACCAAGTCCCAAACAATGCAGTCATTAAACCCCTAATGTTTTCTCTCTCCCTGTTTTATTTCTGTTTCCCAATTAAAAAAAAAAAATAAAAAAAAAAAAAGAAAGTTAATCTTTGCTTTAACCATTTAAATATCTTATGGGAGCTATTAACTTGGAAAAAATGAAAAGGATTCGAATCTTCTGGGAGGAAGCAAACCCTGACACGTCAGTCTCTTTTACAAACCCCATCTTTGCAAAGAATGAGCTTCTCCATGCCTTTCTGAAAAAAACCAAATCCACAACAAAAGTGTCTGAACAAAGCCACTGATGAGAAGCAGAAGCTGTGACCCTGAGGCACAAACCTGAAGATTTGTGTTCTTTAGCTGAACGATGCAGACACCCTTGGTGCACCTTTTTTTTTTTTTTTTTTTTT